>NW_026007792.1:78240-81385 GCF_001458135.2 Marmota marmota marmota
AAAAAAAAAAAAAAAAAAAAAAATCCTACACTAGACCTCAACCTAAACCTAACCCTAAAACTAGCCTTAATCATAATGCCAGTTCTTAAATAAGTCATATCACTAAACCTAACATAAAACCTAGCTCTAATCCAAGGCCTCATCCTAGCTTTAACCCTAACCCTAAGCCTGACCTTAACCTAGCCCTATCCCTTGTCCTAATCCTAGCTCTAACCCTTTTCTTACACTTAGCCAAGCCCTCACCCTATTGCTACCCTAATCCTAACCCTAATTCTATGCATACCCCAAAACATAACTCTATTACTAGTCCTAAACCTAGCCTTCATTCTAGCTCTAAAATTAACCCAAACCCTAAACCTAATGCTGATCCTTATTCTGACCCTAACTCTAAACCTAGGTTTAAACTTGACCCTAACGCTTATCTGAAACCTAAGAGTAGCCATACCAGTAACCCAAACACTAAACCTAACACTAACACTAGCCCTAGACCTAAACCTAATCCTACATATAGCCATAACCCTAGCCTTAGCCCTAACAGTAACCCTTAACCTAAACCAAACACTAACTCTACCCCTAGACCTTATCCTAGTCCTCATTATGGACCTAACCCTAAACCTAATCCTAACCTGAAACCTGACACTTACCCTAACAAAAACCTTAACTCTAAACCTTAATCTAACCCCAAAACTAACCCTAACACTAGACGAACTCCAAATCTAGCCATAACCAAAACTCTAGCTCTTACATTACCCTTATACCTAACACTAGACATAAACCTGACACAAAACCTAGCCCTACTTACAGCCCTAAACTGAACCCTAAGCATAACCCTAACCCTCATTCTAGCCCTAACCCTAGCTCAAACCCTAAACCTTACCCTTAACATAAACCTAGCCCAAACACTAAACCTCACCCTAACTCTATCCCTAATCCTAACTGTAACCATAGCCTAAACCCTAGCTCTAACTCTATCCATTCACTAACCATAACCCTAAAAATAATGCTAACTCTAGCCCTAAATCTAACCCTAACCCTACCCTAGCCCAGACTGTAAACCTAACCCTCGCCCGAGCCCTAAACCTAGCTCAATCCCTAAACCTTACACTTAACCTAACCTTAACACTAACCCAAGCCTAACCCTAACCCTAACCCTAGCCCTAATCCTAATCTTAACCCTAGCCCTAACCCTAGTTCGAACCATACCCATTACTCTAACCCTAAACTTAACACTAATGATAATGCTAGACCTAAAGCTAAACCTATCCTAACCCTAAACATAAACCTAACCCTAGGACTAACAGTTAACCAAACTGTAACTCTAAATCTAAGCTCGCTCAAACCCTAACCCTAATCCTAAACCTAAACCTAACGCTAACGTAAACCTAACACTATCTTTAACCTGATATCTAAACCTATTACCCTAAACCTAATGATAACCCTAGCCCTAACCATAACACTAACCATGACCATAACCCTAGACCAAACCCTAAATTAACGTTAGCCATAGCAAAAATCCTAGCTCAAACCCTAAACTGTATCTTAAACCTAATCCTAAGTGAAACCCTCGCCCTAAACCTGACCCTAACCCTAACTCTAGCCTTAAGCCTAACCATTATCCTAGCCCTAACACTACAACTAAACCTATAAATTACCCTAACAATAACCATGACCCTAATGCTAACCATAGGCATAACTCTAAACCTATCACAGACCCTAATCATATCCATTACCTTAAACCTAACCTGAACCCTAAACTTAACACTATTTATTACCCTAACCCTTATTCTAACCTTAATGCTAATTTGAGCCTTAACCCTAAACCTTAACCTAACCCAAACCTGAAGCCTGACTCTGACCCTAATCATACCCCAGCTCTTAATCTTACCCTTTCCCTAAACGTAACATTTTAATATCACCTAGCCATAAACCTAACCCTAGAAATATCACTAACTATAAACCTAGAACTAACATTAATCCTAGCCTAATTCTTGCCCTAAACCTAACACAAAACCTAGCCCTAATCCTAGCCTTAAATCTAGCCTTAATCCTAAACATTACCGTAACCCTAGCCCTAAACCTAAAGCTAATCATAAAACTAGCCATAATTCTAACCATAGCACTAAAAAAAAACTGAGCCACAGGCCTAATACTAACCTTAACTTAAACCAAACAAGAGCACTACACCTAGATCTAACCCTACCTTAATTCGAGTCCTAACCCTAACCTTAAAACTAACCCTGACCTGACTGATATCCTAACACTATCCCTAGCTATAAATATCACCCTAACCTTAAACCGAACCAGAACACTTGACCTACCCCTCTACCTAACCCTAATTTTAAGCCTAGTTCTTATATTAGCCATTGCCCTAACCCTAGCCTTAAACCTCACACAAAAACTAGCCCTAATCTGAGACCTAATCCTAGCTTTAAACCTAATCATAAACCTAACCCTAGCCCTAACCCTATTCCTTACCCTGAGCAAAACCTTAACCCTGATGGTAACCCTAGACCTATACCTAATCCTTAGGCTAACCAAATCCTAACCCTATTAATAGTCCTAACACTAGATCTCATTCTAGCTCTAACAATATCCCAAACCCTAACCCCAACTCTGACTCTTATTTTGACCATAACATAAACCCTAGGTCTAAACATGACCCTAAACCTAAACCAAAACATAACACTAGCCCTAATTCTCAACTTATACCTAAACCTAACCCCACCACTAGCTCTAGACTTAAACCTAATCCTAAATCTAGCCTGAACTCTAGCTCTAGACCTAAACAAAATCCTAGCCCTAGCCCTAACAAAAACCTGTACTTAACCCAAACACTAACTCTACCCCTAGACCTAAACCTAGTCCTAATTCTGGCTTTAAACCCTAACTTTAACTCTAACCCAAACACTGATCCTGGCTTTAAAACTAAACCTAACTCTAAACCTGAAACTAACCCAAACCTAAACCTAATTCTAGACCAACCCATAAACCTAACCCTAAAACTAGCCCTAATCATAACCCTAGATCTTACAGTACCCATAGCCGTAACCTTAGGACTAAACCTAACTCTAAACATAGAGCCAATTTTAGGCCTAAACATAGCCCTAAGCATAACCCTAACCGTAACACTAGCCCTATATGTAAT
>NW_026007793.1:0-3917 GCF_001458135.2 Marmota marmota marmota
CCTTGCATCCCTAATATGAAATCTACTGATCATGGTGCACTATCTTTTTGATATGTTTTTGTATTTGATTTGCCAGAATTTTATTGAGAAGTTTTGCATCTATATTCATTAGAGATATTGGTCTGAAGTTTCTTTCTTTGATATGTCTTTGTCTGATTGTGGAGGAGGGTGATATTGGCCTCATAGCATGTGTTTGGAATTGTTCTCTCTTTTTCTATTTCATGAAATAGTTTGAGGAGTATTGGTATAAGTTCTTCTTTAAAGGCTTTGTAGAACTCAGCTGTGTATCTGTCCTGTCCTGGGCTGTTCTTGGTTGGTAGGCTTCTGATGGCCTCCTCTATTTCATTGCTTGAAATTAATCTGTTTAAATTGTGTATATCATTCTGATTTTTTTGAACAAGTCATATGCCTCTAGAAATTTGTCAATGCCTTTGATATTTTCTATTTTATGAAGTACAAATTTAAAAAAAATGTAATTACCTTCTGTATTTCTGTAGTGTCCATTGTGATATTTCATTTTACATCAAGGATTTTAGTAATTTGAGCTTTCTCTTTCCTTCTTTTCCTTAGCATGTTAATGCTTTATCAATTTTATTTATATTTTCAAAGAACCAACTTTTTGATTTGTTAATTTTTCAGTTGTTTCTTTTTTCCTTTTTGCAGTTACATTGATTTCAGCCATGATTTTAATTATTTCCTGTCTTCTACGGCTTTTGGGGTTGATTTGTTCTTCTTTTTCTAGGGCTTTGAGTGACTTGAAAAAATGTGCTCTATATCGGTAATATGAAGTGAATTGCATTCTGCTCTCATATATAACAAATTAGAATAAATAAATAATTTAATATTTTTAAAAAAGAACACATGAAGCTATCTACTAATGCTTTCTTCAATTTCTTTCTTTAATGTTCTGTAGTTTTCATTGTAGAGTTCTTTCACCTGTTTTGTTAGATTGATTCCCAAATATTTTATTTTCCTTTTTTGAGGCTATTGTGAATAAGGTAATTTTTCTAATTTCTCTTCAGTTGATTCATCACTGTTGTATAAGAATGCAATTGATTTATGGGTGTTAGTTTTATATCCTGCTACTTTGCTGAATTCATTTATGAACTCTAGAATTTTTATGGTAGAGTTTTTGGAATCTTCTAATAAAGAAAAATGTCATCAGCAAATAGGGGTAGTTTTGCGTTCTTCTTTTCCTATTTGTATCCCTTTAATTTCTTTCTTTTGTCTAATTGCTCTGGTTAGAGTTTCAAGGACTATGTTGGATAGGGTGGTAAAATAGGGTGTCCTTGTCTTGTTCCAGTTTTTAGAGGGAATACTTTCTGTTTTTCTCCATTTAGAATGATGTTGGGATTGGATTTAACATATATAGCTTTAACACTGTTGAGGTATGTTCCTATTATCCCTAGTTTTTTTTAACATTTTGAATATGAATGGATGCTATGTTTTGTTAAATGTTTTCTCTGCATCTATGGAGATAATCATATGATTCTTGTCTTTAAATCTATTGATGTGATAAATTACACTTATTGATATCTGTATGATGAACCAAACTTGCATCCCTAGGTTAAACCCCACTTGATCTTGGTGCACTATCTTTTTAATGTGTTTTTTTAAAATCTGATTTGCCAGAATTTTATTAACAATTTTTGCATCTATGTTCACAAGTGATATGGTTCTGAAGTTTCCTTGATGTGTCTTTGTTTGGTTTCATTATCAGGGTGATACTACCTTCATGGAATGAGTTTGGAAGGGTTTCCTCCTTTTCTATTTTTTTATTATTATTTGTTTTAATTAGTTACACATGACAGTACAGTGATCTTGACATATCATACATTTGAATCAAATCGGGTATAATTACTCCTTTTTCTGAGTGTAAAGTTTGCTGAATCACATTGGTCGTACAGTCACATATATACATATAGCAATAGTAGTGTTTATTTTATTCTGCTGTCCTTCCTATCCCCCCTCCCCTCCCCTCCCCTCACTTCTCTCTACCCAATCTAATGTGACACACTTCTTTTTTTTCCCCTCACATCTTCATACATGTAATCTGTATAATAATGAGGGTCTCCTTCCATCTTCCATGCAATTCCCATTCTCCCTCCCTTTCCCTCCCACCTCTCTTTCCTATCTAGAGGTAATTTTCTTCTCATGCTCTTCCTCCCTACCCCATTTTGAGTCACCTCACTTATATCAGAGAAGACATTTGGCATTTGTTTTTTTGTGGGGGGGGGGATTGGCTAACTTCACTTAGCATAATCTGCTCTAATGCCATCCATTTCCCTGCAAATGCCATGATCTTGTTATATTTTAGTGCTGAGTAATATTCCATTGTGTATAAATGCCATATATTTTTTTTATCCATTCATCCATTGAAGGACATCTAGGTTGGTGCCACAGTCTAGCTATTGTGAATTGTGCTGCTATAAACATTGATGTGGCTGTGTCCCCATAGTATGCCATTTTTAGGTCTTTTGAGTATAGTCAGAGAAGAGGAATAGCTGGGTCAAATGGTGGTTCCATTCCCAGTTTTCCAAGGAATCTCCATACTGCTTTCCAAATTGGCTGCACCAATTTGCAGTCCCACCAGCAATGTATGAATGTACCTTTTTCCCCACATCCTCGCCAGCACTCAAAATGGATCAAGGATTTAGGAATCAAACCAGAGACTCTGCATCTAATAGAAGAAAAAGTAGGCCCTAATCTCCATCACTTGAGGTTAGGTCACAAGTTCCTTAATAAGACACCTATAGCACAAGAATTAAAACCAAGAATCAACAAATGGGTGAATTCATACTAAAAAATTTTTTTCTCAGCAAGAGAAATAATATGTGAAGTGAACAGGGAGCCCACATCCTGGGAACAAATTTTTACCCCTCACACATAAGCTACAGCTCTAATCTCTAGGATATACAATGAACTCAAAAAGTTAAACAAAAAAACAAATCACCCAATCAACAAATGGGCCAAGGACCTGAACAGGCACTTCTCAGAAGAGGATATACAATCAATCAACAAATACACAAAAAAATGCTCACCATCTCTAGCAATCAGGGAAATGCAAATTAAAACTACTCTAAGATACCATCTCACTCCAGTAAAAATGGCAGCCATTATGAACTCCTTTTCTATTTCATAGAATAATTTGAAGGTTATTGGTGTCAATTCTTCTTTGAAGGTCTGGTAGAACTTAGTTAAGAATCTATCTGTTCCTGGGTTTTCCTTAGTTGGAAGGCTTTTGATGATGTCTTCAATTTCATTGCTTGAAATTGATCTGCTTAAATGTTTTATGTCCTCCTGATTCAATTTGAGTAGGTCATATGTCTCTAGAAATTTGTCAGTGTCTTCAAGATTTTAAATTTTATTAGATTATAGATTTTCAAAATAGTTTCTGATTATTGTCTATATTTCAGTAGGGTCCATTGTGAAGTTTCCTTTTTCATCACAAATTTTATGAATTTGAATTTTCCCTCTCTTTTTCCTCATTAGCATAGCTACTGGTTTATAATTTTTTTAAAAAAAATTTTGAATTGTTTTGTCAATTGTTTTAATTGATTCTTCTGTTTCAATTACATTGATTTCAGCTCTTATTTTAATGTTTCCCTGTCTTCTATTGCTTTTGATGTTGATTTGTTCTTTTTCTAGAGCTTTGAAATGTAATATTAGGCTATTTATTTGGTGATTTTCTATTCCTTTAATGAATAAGCTCAGTGCAATGAACTTTTCTCTTAGAACTGCCTTCATAGTGTCCCAGAGATTGTGATATGTTGTGTTGCTATTCTCATTTACCTCTAAGATCTTCCATGTTATTGGATAAGCAGAATTAATATTGTCAAAATGGCCATTCAACCAAAAGTGCATGCAGATTTAATGCAATTACTATTAAAATTCTAATGGCATTATTTATAGAAAGA
>NW_026007794.1:0-3917 GCF_001458135.2 Marmota marmota marmota
GTTACATATATATATATATATATATATATATATATATATATATATATATATATAACTAAAAAAATAATTTAAAAAAACACTTAAAAAGAAAGAAGAAATAGTGTATGTTTCCTCATGAATCCCAGGCATCATTTTGTGATGCAGAGCATATGACTGATATTTCTGTTTTACTCATTCTTTCTTAGGGCTTCAGCATTATGGTGCCCATGAGGCCCACAGCTTCAAGTAATGCTATGATTTGCACGAGTTATGTGGTTTCCCAGTACCCAGTATGCACAAGTTAATAGATGTTGTATTGGCTTCCTCAGAATATGAAGATAGGCCCCAAACTACTTTGTGTAGCAAGCAACTCTGAAGACCATGTACACCAGTAATCATGTGAGAAAATAAGAAAGAAAACTGAAAAAGATCATGTTGAAACATTTAAGAATATTTTTTCTGTGCTATACCAAAACTTAATTTTATACCAGTTGCACATTTTTATTGAGTAGCTTCTACGGGAACAATTTTAACATAAATTCTAGTTGTGGCAAGTATCCATTTGATTAATTACTTAAGTTTCTACCATTGCAATAATCGACTGACTGGTAATTGCTGGCCTATTTCACTGTCTCTTCCTCCTAATTCAGCTCCTTGAGAGCACTGTGTCTTTCTATTTCAGTCTTCCCAGCATTAAGCATATCATTTGGCACCTAGTAAACATCCACTAGATATTTTCAAAAGCGATGACTTTAAATCTTAGAACCATCAATATAAATTTCTGCTATGGTTTAGATGGGATATCCCCCAAAAGCTCACCTGTGAGACAATGCAAGAAGATTTGGAGGAGAAATGATTAGGTCATAGCCTAATCAGTGAATTAATCTCTGGTGGGATTAACTGAAGTGGTGGGGTGTGGCTGGAGGAGATGGGGTGCGGCTTTGGGGTATATATTTGTATCTGGTAAGTGGAGTCTCTCTGCTTCTTGATCACCATGATGTCAGTTGCTTCCCTCTGCCACACACTCTGCCTTTGAAATAAACTTTCCTCTTCTACAATTGTTCTGGTCAGATCTTTTAGTCACAGCAGTGAAAAAGCTGACTAAAACAATTTCCAAAGATTACTTTTCTGCCTGTGGGCAGTGCTATTCAGAAATAATTGTCTCATAGCCTGCCTTTTCTATACATAGGGAGGGGTGAAAAATCTTCACCTAATTGAACTTCAGTGTAGAAGATAGGTTGGCTGCTATTTTATTGGATTTAGAGAAATCCTACTTTGACCAGTGTTTTAATCCAATTCTATTACTGTAACAGAATTCCTGAGATAATCAATTTAAAAAGAGGAAAGGTTTGTTTTGGCTCATTGTACATCACAGCAGGAAAACCTGGCAGAGGTGCCTGCTTACCTCATTAGCAGCTGGGAAACAAAGAGAAAGGAAGGGACTGATGTCCCAATATTCCTTTCCAGGGCACACACTCTCAATAACCTAATCGTCCCACTAGGTCCTACCTCTTAAGGGTCCCAAGACCTTCCAATAGCACCACATGCTGGGATCCAAGCCTTCAACACACAGGAATTTGGGCAACATTTAAAATCCAAACTATAGTGTGGTAAGCCATTGTTATAGACCGTGGCCGCCATTAGAAGATGGCGCTGGCTTCCACTGTGGCCTGTGATAAACAACTCCTTTTATGGAGAGTTGGCGCCCAATCCCTTATCACCCTATGAGAGAGATCCACGTGGCGGCTTAGGATTGGGATGCGGGAAGCTTTATTAAGCTGTGCTTGGGTGTGTCGGTGGCGGGCGCTAGAAGATGATACATGACTCAAGGCCTGAATAAACTGCTGAAAGAAGAATCCTGTGTCGTGTTTTCCCTTGCCGGCGAGGGGTCGAGACACTATAGCAACTAACAAATTGGTTTTTGTGTACATCATTTTAGATAAAGAATATTCATCTCAAAGTACAAATGCATCATCTGCCCTGTTGGTTGGTGCTTGCCACCTCCTTTTGGAAACATCCCTCAAATGACCATATCTGTACAGTCCATCACATTTCATCCTGAAAAAAAATGTGCTACTAGGAAGAACTTTCCTTGTTTTGATGGAGTAGAATAAGTACTGAGTTATCAGATAGAGAAAGAGTTCTTTAAAGTATAATCCCCAATTATTCCTCCAAACCACCTTCAAATGAAACCTTCCAATGGCATAGATTCGTAAGCTTTTCCCAATTTGAGAAAATAAAACTAAAGTTGCATTTCCATTTTCATAAGAGTGACCCAAGAGAAGATCTAAAATGATGCCATGGTTTGTATTTGTTCTTCCTCTTTGGTTAGACCACGGTAATTGCAAGAGCCAAAAAGGATGGTACCATGTTTCTATAAAAATGTCTCACTTCTGACATTCACCACACACTTCATTACTGCCTTGGTTAAGATGGAAATTTGAAATATAAAGGGTGGGTCAGTTGTGAATATTGTCAAAATTGTGTTGGTGACAGACTTTGTTAAATGTAAAAAAGGAAAAAAAAAGCTTCAGAACATTTCCAATGTGTTGATGGAACAGATATAAAACTAAAAGAGATTGACATCCTTGTAGCTGTATCTTATGTATTCAAAAGGCCCTTTTCAGTCATGAAGAAAAAAAATAGCAGAGTTCATTATGTATTTATGAAAAACAAAATTACCTATTCATAAAAAATCAAAAGCAATATGTTTTGCTTATATCAACGGGTAAAATTAATACAACTTTTCCTAATAATCATTCATCTGCTCTGACATGATTTTGAATATCAGAACAAAATGTCAAGAAGAGTTATAAATTGGAATGAGAGATAAAAATTCTTCAGGTAAATTGTTTTCTGTATAGAGCTATAGGAATCAATTATTTATTATTCATGAAAATGTTAGCACTTCTAATTTATACAGGGGCTTTCATCTTTACTCATTGATTAATCTACAGGGCATTTGCCTACTGTAGACATCAAGGTACATTATTATTATTGCCAGTACTGACTATTAATAATTAGACATTAGAGTTATGCTCCCAGTGACATATTTAATCTGTTTTTGATTAAACTACATAGTCAATTCTTGGATAATATTTCCTTGAGTCATATGAACAAGGAGCAACAACCTTAGTCTTCTTTCTCTTGTTTACTTTAAAATTAATCTTTGTCTTATGAAAATGATTGGGACAGGCTTCCTTTTGGCCAGTCTTCCAGATATCAGAGTTTCCTCTCCAAGATGGAAAGAGATTGGGAAGACAACTTCCCACCAATGGACAGCACTCAGTCGGATTATTCAATTTCTGAACTTGCTGTGGCTACCAAAGCTGATAATTAGTACCAACTATGACAGCTTGTGGCATGGTCAGACTCTTGTTCAACACAAATAATCATTAACCGCTAATGATTTAAATCACTGTGAATAAGGCAGAGATTGGTTTCATGGCCTAAATGTTCCAAGGGCTGCTTAGGAGCCGTGTGGTCTGCTGCAACCAATGAAGCTGAGTGCCTGGATTGAGATCAGGACTTTCTTTCTTAGTCATGGCAATAGTTTTTGAACAAAGTCTATGATATTGAGGTCTTGAATTAATTTGTATGAAAAAGGAATATTTTGCCTGATATGGGGCAGTGTGTCTGTAAAATCATTGTCATAAAAAAACATATTGGAAGTGCTTTGTACAGATTTTGTTTGTATCCTTGTAAACTTTGGAGACGTTGCCTTTATTTTTTTTTCCCTTTGTCATTAGGATACTTACTTCTTTGCTGTATGATCTCTAAATGATGGTTCACTTAAGATTGGCTTGGATGAAAGCAGAATAAATAAATGAAAATGAAAAAAATGACTTCTAAAAACATTGAAAATTTAAAAAAAATGGTGAGTTGGTAGTACAGTATTTTATATATGTATATTCAATGTTTTATTCATGAGTTATTGA
>NW_026007795.1:0-3916 GCF_001458135.2 Marmota marmota marmota
CACTAAACCTAAACCTAACACTAACCCTAACACTAACCCTAACCTTAACAATAACCTTTACACCTACCCAAATTTTATCACCAACCCTAACCCGCAACCTAACCTTAAACCTAACACTAACCTTAATGCTAACACTTACACTAACCCTAAACTTAAGAGTAACTTTAATTCTAACCTAAACCTAAACCAAACCTATCCCTAAGCCTAACCCTCAATCTAAACCTAACCCTAACCCTAACACTAAACCTAATGCTAAACCTAAACATAAGACTAACCTTAAACCTAACTCTAAACATAAACCTAATTCTAACTTTAACCCTAACCCTAAACCTAACCATTACTTAAACATAACCCTAACCCTAACCCTTACCCTAACGATAACCCTAATCCTTATCCTAACCAAAATCTTAACTCTAATAGTCACCCTAATCCTAACGCGAAACCTAAAACTACACTAACCCAATCCTAACTCTATCCCTAAACCTATCTATAACCCTAACCCAAACACTAAGGTAACCCTTACCCTAACTCTAAAATTAATACTAACCCTAATCGTAAATCTAAACCTAAACCTAACTTTCACCTTATACTTTACCCTATCACGAACCATAACCCTATAACTAACACTAACATAACCCTAACCATAACACTAACCCTAACACTAAAACAAATCCTAATCCTAACCTATACCCTAACACTACCCCTAACCCTAACCATAACACTAACCTAACACTGGTACTAAGCCTAACCTTAACTCTAACCCACACTCTAAACCTAAAGCTAACACTAACACTAATCCTGAACTTAATATGAACCCTTACAATAACCCTATCCCAAACCTAACCCAAACAGTAACCTTCACCAAAACACTAACCCTAACCCTAACACTAACACAAAACCTAAACCAAATCCTAATTTTAAAATGCCCTTAGTGTAAGACTAACACCAACCCTAACCCTAAACCTAAATCTAACTCTAACCCTAACACTAACCCTAAACCTCACCCTAACCCTAACCCTAAACCAAACTCTAACACTAAACGTTATCCTAACACTTAAACATAACCCTAACACTAAACCTAATGCTTAACCAAACTCTAAACCTTAACCAAACACAAGTACTAACCCTAACCCTAACACAACACTAACCCTAACCCTAATTCTATCACTAACACTAACCCTATCCCTAACACAAACTCTAAAGCTAATACTAACCCTAACAAAAACCCTAACAGTAACCCTAACCCAAACACTACCATGACCGCGAACCCTAACCCTAACACTAACTCTAACTGTAGCTTTAATTTTATCCCTAAACCTAACCCTAAACGTAAATGTAAACCTAAACCTAAAACTAACACAAACCGTAACCTTACTCTAACAGAAACCATAACTGTAACACTAATCCTAATTTAACCCACACCCTAACCCTAATCCTAACCCTAACCCTAACCTTAACACTATCTCTAACCCTACAACCAAACCTCAACCTAACTCTTATCCTAATCCTAACCTTTATCATAACCCTAACTATAACCCTAAACATAACCCCGACACAAACCCTAATGCTAAACCTTACACTAACCTAAACCCTAATCCTAACACTAAACCTAACCCTAATACTAACACTAACTGTAACCCTAAACCTAAACCTAAATTTTTCCCTAACCAAACCATAACCCTTACCCTAACACAAACCCTAAACCTAATCCTAACACTTACCCTACCATAACCCTAACCCTAACACTAAGAGAAACCCTAAACTTAACCCTAAACTAACCCTAACACTAATACTTATCCTAACTATAACCTTAACCCTAATCCTAAACCTAAAATAAATAATCTCTAAAATTAAACTAAACCTAAAGCTATCCCTAAACCTAATCTTAATCCTAACACTAACTGCAAACCTAAGTATAACATTAACCTTAACATTAACACAGACAAAACTGTAACCCTAACCATTAACCTAAAGCTAACACTTACCATAACCCTAACCCTAACATAACCTAAACCTAACCCTAACATTAGCACTAATTCTAACCCTTACCAAAACCCTTACACTAACCTTAACCCTGCCCTATCCCTAACCTAACCCTAATTCTAACCCTATCATTAATCCTAACTGTAACCATAACCCTAAACATAATTCTAACAGTAACCCTAAAACATATCATCACCTTAAAGCTAACACTAGCCCTAACCCTAATCTTAACTCTAACACTAACACTATCCCTAACCCTAACATTATCTCTAAAATTAACAATAACCATAACACTAAACATAACCCTATACCTAACCCTATCCTTAATCAAAACCTTACAGTAAACCTAACAGTAACCATAATCCTAAACCTGACGTATCCCTAATCCTAACGCTAGCCATAACCCTAACACAATCCTTAACACAAAACATAACCCTAAAAATAACCTAACACTAACCCAAACTTTTAACTAACATTAACCCTACCACTATAACTAACACTAAACTTAAATGTAACATAACCCTAACCATAAGAGTAACACTAATACTAACCATAACACTAACGCTAACCATAACCCTAAACCTAACACTAACCCTAACTCTAACCCTAAACCTAACACTAAATCTAATCCTATCCCTAACACTAATCCTTACACTAACCCTAACCCTTAACCTAGCCCTAACACTTACCTAAATCTAACCATAACTCTAACCCTAACACTAACTCTAAAACTAACTTTAACCATAACACTGACCATAACCCCAACCCTAAACTTATAAATAACCATAACATTAACCCTAACTGAACACTAAACCTAATCCTAAACCTAAAAAAAGGCTTACACTAATCTTAACCCTAATCCTAACACTAACCCCAACCCCAACAATAACCCTATCACTAACCCTAACCCTAAGCTTAACTCTACACCTAAAACTAACCCTATTCCTGACTTTTACTTTAACCCTAACACTAACACTAACCCTAACCCTTACCCTAACACTATATCTAAACTAACGGTAACTTTAAAACTAACCCTAATTCTAACTTTTGCATCACTCTAACCCTCTTTCTAATCATAACCAAAACCCTAATTTTAACTATAACACTAACACAAAAATTAAAGCTAACCCTTACCCTAGCACAGACCATAATTCTTACCCTAACACTAACCTTAACACTAACTTTAGCCAAACCCTAGCCCCAATTCTAAAACTAACCCTATAATAACCAGAACCCTAACACCAAACTAACCTTAACCATAGACATAATTCTAATCTTAACACTAAACCTAACAATAACCCAAACCATAACCGTAACACTAAACTTAACCTTAAATCTAACCCTAAACTTAACAGTAACCTTAATCCTATCCCTAACCATAACACTATTTTTATCCCTAACACTAACACTAACACTGAACCAAATCTTAAACCTAACCCTACCCATAAACCTCACCCTAACCCTTACCATAACACAAAGCTTAACCCTAACCCCAACAGTAATCCTTACCCTTACCCTAACACTAACCCTAACCTACAAGTAACCCTAAAACTTACACTAAACCTAACCTTAAGTCTCACTTTAACCCTAAACCTAACCATAATCCTAAACCATAGCCTAATACAAACCTTATCCCTCACAGGAACACTAATCCTAACACTAACACTAATCCTAAACCTAACTCTAAATCTAAAACTGAACCTAAACAAACCCTAACCCTAATCATAGAACTAACCCTAAATATAACCCTAACCTTAACCCTAAAATGAACCCTAACCTTAATCCTAGCTGTAACACTCACCCTAACCCTCACCTTAGCCCTAACCCTAATCATATTACTCTCCCTAACCCTAACCCTAACACTGACACTGTAAGGTAACACTAAAACTAACCCTATCCCTAACCCTGAAACTAATCGTAATCCTAAATTTTA
>NW_026007796.1:0-3915 GCF_001458135.2 Marmota marmota marmota
AAAAAAAAAAAACAAATGCTAACTGTTTTCTCTGATATAAGGAAGCTGACTCATAGTGGGGTAGGGAGGGGGAGCATGGGAGGAGTAGAAGAACTCTAGATAGGGCAGAGGGGTGAGAGGGAAAGAGAGAGGGTAGGGGGTTAGCAAGGATGGTGGAATTCATAGACTTCATTATCCAAAGTACATGTATGAAGACATGAATTGGTGTCAACATACTTTATATACAACCAGATATATGAAAAATTGTGCTGTATATATGTAATAAAAATCGTAATGCATTCTGCTGTCATTTATTTTTTAAAAAAACCATTTTAAAAAAAACAAATCACAGAATTCATCAAAACTGCATATCCTTTTGAAAACAGATGGAATGCTTATCTCTGTTCTTACTAGTTATATGATTCCCCAAATCACCTGTGTTTTTTCCAAAGCTATCTGAGCTGACAATATTTGTTGGTCTGATTTAGAAATTTAATAAAATATTTTGTAAGTTGATGAAATACAATTATAAAAAAGTGAACGATCATGTCCACAAAAACTAAGTTGAAAACAAAGTTTTAACTTCTAAGATTGAATGAGAAAAAAGGAGAATCCTGTAGATTGGGGGCTAGGCCCTAAAAATCTTCAATAATTTTGCATTTTGTTTACTGCTTATGTCTTTCAGTTCCCATCACTTCCTAAAGTGAAGATGTGTGTGTGGGGAGAGAGAGACTGACAGAATATATGATGTTATTGATGTAAAGATAATTTATACCAATTTTGGACTTTACTACAATCTATACAGTAATAAAGAGAAAGGTCTTGATCAAAAAGACTACTGGTTGAACATATATTTTTTCTATTATAAGTTAAAATAAAAATGTTTACTTGCAAGTAGTTTTTATAATTCTGTTTTAATAAATCTTTAAAATTATTGGAACAACTAAAGTTCAGATTGTGTTAGATAAGAGATTTCCCCTTGCTTCTATAAAAGTAATACTTGTTTGTGACTGAAAGTCTGAAATTTCATGTTGAAAAGATGAAGCTGTTTGGAGTATGAGGTTTATTTTCATTCTAAAAAAACATTTTGATAAGAGTTAAGTATTGAATGAAAAATCTATTATCAAGAAATAAAAACTCTGAAAATACATAACCTCATAGTATTCTAAAAATAATTGCCATAAGATGATAGAATTAAAATAGGAAATTTATAAATTCACAAATGGACATTTCTCTATTTGGTATAAGTAAACAAGCAGTTCTTAAAAAATGAGACATCTACTATGCAAGAAATTAATAAAGATGCACAAGATCTGAACTATATAACTAACATGGTTTGGTCTACTGGAAATACACAGAGAACTATAAAAATCTGTAAGAATTATAGATATACATTTTAAAAAAGCAACAAGGGATAGTAGAAAAATTAGCTCAGTATGTTGGTTAATAGCATAAATTCTGGATTTACACTTATTGGGATTAAAATCCGACCTCTGCTCCATGATGTGTGACTTAGACCATGTTAGTTTTCTGATGCTCAGTTTCTTATCTATGTTAGTTTTCTTATCCTCAGATAAGCTATTCTTTGCATGAAGAGAGTAATTTGCATCATTGCAACTTCTATGTAAGGCTGGTATTATTTCAAATTATGAATTTTTTAAACATAAAAAAACCCAACCTTGGGGCTGGGGATGTGGCTCAAGCGGTAGCGCGCTTGCCTGGCATGCGTGCGGCCCGGGTTCGATCCTCAGCACCACATACAAAGATGTTGTGTCCGCTAAAAACTAAAAAATAAATATTAAAATTCTCTCTCTTTCCCTCTCTCTCTCTCACTCTATCTTTAAAAAAAAAAAAAAACCCAACCAATGTTTGGATATTGGAGCTGTATTATTTAAGATACAGAAAATGGAATTTTATCTGTAATAAAGGTCTATATGAAGTTAAAGGGTGTAGAGTATATAAATATAAGGGGGGAAGGAAAGAAACTGGGTACATAAGAGGCAGGAGAAATAATTTGACCAATAGACGTCAAATGTTGGAAAAACAAAAACAAACTCATGAAAGACTGGGTTTTGGCTCAGTGATAGAGCGTTTGTGTGGCATGTGTGAGGCATTGGGCTCAATTCTCAGCACTGCATACAAATAAATACATAAATAAATAAAATAAAGATCCATCAACAACAAATAAAAATATTAAAAAAACAAATTCATGAAAAAGCAATTAAATGCTCATGTAAGTAAAGGGGAAAGAAACATAATTCATATCAGGTCAGAAATTGCTGATATCATAATGAGCTATTCTACTTTTGAATATCTTCCCCAGTCTCATATGAGAGTTAGAATAAATCAAGTTTTAAGATAAAGGATGGTATATATGTGTGTGTATGTATACATATACATTTATGTTTACATTTATATTTAAAAGATGTAGGTACATGATAGAAATTAGGAGAAATAACTCAAACTTACCTAGGATGGAGAAGGGCCAATTTGGCTGGGATGTGCATAGGAAAAGGTAAGATCTTCTGGAAAAGTTGATAGAAATGGGTACCTCCACAGATGTTTATGTGGAATTGGATTTGTCTTGAATATTTTGTAGGACAAATAACTCTTGTATGAGGCATAATTAGTAAGAATAAAGACTGTTAATCTTAAAGTCAATACTACTACTTACTCAGAAAACCTGAACTAAAAATTAGAACCACTGAGAAAGGTATTAGAGGGTCACTGGATACAATATTAATATACAAAAGTAGGAAGGAAAATTGCCCTATCCAATAGCAAAATATGGCAAAAGTTGGAGTGCTGGTGCAGAAATAGGGAAATAAAATAAAAGAAGAGCATGGTCACAAATAACCCATAGATAAACAAATTTACTTCACCATAGCGGTGGCATTTTAAGGATGGTACATATCAGTGGAGTGGAAAAGGAATGATAAATTTAATACATGTATTAGGAGTGACTGTATATCCATTTGGGGAAAAAAAAGAGTTCTGTAAGTGATGTAATTCACAAAAATGAATTCCAGATGATTCATGACTTAAGCAAAAAGCAAAAATAAAAAAAGCAAAAGCAAAAGTAAAAGTAAATCTAAAATATAAATACATTAAGAAAACATAAAAGAATACATTTGACTTTGCTGAATTTATGAAGGTTTACTAAAACAAATATAAAAAGAAAATGCCATAATGTAAAAGACTGGTAAATTTTACTACATAAAAACTTAAAATTTCTGTTCAGCAAAACAACCATAACAAAGACACAAAAAAACTCTCCTAAAAGTCAACTGATGGTCTGGGAAAAATTTTCTGCAACATAGATAAAAGTCAAAGTGTAAATAATAATTGGAATGTCTAAAAAACACCTATAAGTCAATAAGAAAAGATAAATGTCCTCCCTCTGCATGAACAGACGGAGAAGAAATGCAAAAAGGCCAGTAAACATAAGAAATGTTGCTCCCTCCATCTTGGTAGTAATCAGCAAATGCAAAATAAAGCAATAAAGAAGTATTGCCTTTTAATCATAAGATCAGTATCTACATTAATTTCAGAAATATATATCCTTTGAAACAATTCCCCTTCTTTAATATATGTGAAAAACAATCAAATATGTGCACAAAAAAGAGTTATGAAAATGATATTTTCTACAGCATTGGTCATTAGAGTGAAAAATATGAAACAACCTAAATTCCTACTAGAGACTAAACAAATCATAGTATATTCACACTATGGAACAGAACACACATCCAGAATAGGTAGTTTTGTAGATGTATGGTAGGATTTCTTAGATTTGCTCACTGTCCAGTGAAATGACTTGAAGAATATTTTTTTAATGTAAAAACATTTGAGTGACATTTAAATATCCCACACAAGCTTGTAGTACTTTAGTATTTATAAATGGTGAAATTGGGTTCTTTTTTTTTTTTTTTTTTTTTT
>NW_026007797.1:0-3915 GCF_001458135.2 Marmota marmota marmota
AAAAAAAAAAAAAAAAAAAAAAAAAAAGTCCATTGACAACTAAAAAAATCTTAAAAAAAAAAACAAACTTTCCTCCCTTTGAGTTGTTTTTCTCAGTTATATCGTCACAGAAACAAAAAGCTAACACAACCACTATTGCCTAATGAAGTTTAAGTGATCACAATATTTTACTCACACATTTAAATTTCACACTGCCATCAAATTTCTTTTTATTTACTGTTCTATTTGCTTTAGACCTTCTTCCTAAATAGTCTTGATTTTATTTTCAAACTGGTGCTTTGTGTTAACCTGCCATAAGGCCCACTGGCCTTGGAATCCTAATTTAGAGCAGTTTCATCTCTTGACTATTAGGGATATTGTTGTAAAAGATCCTTTTTTTTCCCTATTTAAAATTTATGCCAATGAGAAAATTTCCCATTTTTGATGAGCAATTTTTTCTCTTAAACACAAAGGAATATGAGTGTGTGCAAGTACAAATACAAAAGGGAAAAAATATTCACCATTTTAATGGTTATGGGCTGTTACCTGCTAAATCATTCCTTCCTGCAATTTCATATATTTTACCAGTACCTCAGAATGTGATTGCATTTAGAGTAAGACTTTCAAGAGGTAAGTAAGATTAGAGGAGGTATTTAGGGTGGGGCTCTAATCCAATGTGATGGTTGTTCTTATAGAAAGAGTATAGGACACTCTCCCTAAACCCCTGAATCCCTTCCTCTATCTTAAACCAAGAGATTAGGCATTTCCAACTTCCTCATGGTATGCTATCTTTAGCTCTGTGTTTCATCCAACCAAAGAAACTCTTAGAGCCCTTTCCAACACTATAAGCGCCAACATTAATGCAGAATCTCTGCTTTGTGGGCTTGTATCAGTAAATTACACAATTATATTTTCAGAATAACATCGTTTATCAGTGAATGATCTTTCCTCTAGAAGTATGTAGTGTAAGGACATATTTTTGCAAAATTTGTTTTGATCTGATTCAACTTTATGTTCCTTCCATCATAGCACATCTTTTAGAGTCATTCCCCACACACATTACTCAGATTTCTGTTCATATAAATTAGAAAACTTACATATGATAAATTTATACATTCACTAATTATAACAGTTAATAAAGCTTTATTTTGGTAAGGAAATAACAAAGAATATAAAAATTATCTGATGAAAATCTCCCCTATCCTCCAAAACAAATTTTGCAAAAATATGTCCTTACGCTACATACTTCTAGAGGAAAGATCATTCACTGATAAACGATGTTATTCTGAAAATATAATTGTGTAATTCATAGAATTTGAAGCGCTCTCTCTCTCTCTCTCTCTCTCTCTCTCTCTCTCTCTCTCACACACACACACACACACACACACACAGCAAGCAAGCTCTACCAATGAGTAACACCCCCAGCAGAAAATATGTTTTTAAGTTTTCTCACTTCTGTACTGAAAATATTTCAAACTGAGCCTTGATTGGATGGAAAGTAAAAGCAGAAAGTGAAGTGGAAACTAAATCACCAAACACTAAGGTTATGAAAGGACAGAAAAAAGGGACCTTGAATGGCTGCTAAAATGCAATTGACAATTTCAGTTCAATTATTTATATAAAAAAACAGATTACTGATTTTTAAAAAAATACATAGAGTCAGGTCAGCAGAGGCATATAACTTGTTGAAACTTGATAAGAATGATGTATATATTACTATATCCTTATAGCAATAGGAAGCTTGTCACTCTTCTGCAAACATGCTGAGAGGAGATGTGATTTACAAAGTTTCTTTATTTTTGTGTGGTACTGGGAGTGGACCCAGAGCCTCATGCATCCTGGGCAAGTGCTCCACCCTGAGCCAAATCCTCTGCCTCAATTGTGTGTGTGTTCATTTCCATTTTGAGACAGGGTCTCAGTAATTTACCAACTCTGGCCTCAAATTTGTTATCTTCCTGCCTAAGCCTCCAGAGTAGCTGAAATTATAGGCGTTTGCCACCTTGTCAGGCTGATTTACAAAGCTTACTATTTTTCTTACTAATTGACCTATGTAATTCTTTTTCAGCCACATACTTTCTCTCACAATAATCCTTATGCCTACTATCACAAAAAGAAAAATCCACCTGTAGATAATGTTAAATGCATTCTCAATCTGTCCTTTGTATTTACCTCACAGAAGTATTCTTTCATGTTCCCTGCAGTATTTGGATGTGGTTTTGAATAAGCCTCAAAATGTATTGTTTCTGAAGCAAGTGGAAACATTGAAACGGTAGGGAGAAAAATGAACCTCTGCAGAACTGAGCCATTCCCATCTTAAATTAATCCTATCTCCTTGTCATTAAAATTCACATTATGAACCTGAAGGAATGGCTCTTCAAGACAATGGATTGGTTGAAATGTCACTTGAGCAAGGTACCTAATATCAAGGGAAAGGCCATTACTAATATATCAGAGAAATATTTTTTAATTTCATCCCTTATTTCAAAACCTCATGTGATCACTTTTCCTCTAAGCAGTCACTATCAGAAGAGAAAAACAATGTTGTAACATCCTGCCCAGTTTTTCCCAAAGTATTATAAAAATAATGCAGATTTAAGCAATCAAAACTGATTATATTTCTACTCCCTCCAACAATGCATTACCATCTTGATGGTATTTTATTACACTTCTTTTAAGAAAGAGGGGTGTCATTGGTTTTTGTATAGTCCTTTTACCCAACAAATATCTTCAGGGCTGCCCAAGTAGCTGGTGCTCCATCATTAAAGTAATGATCTAATCAGTCTAGTCCCAAGGACTTAAGTTTTATGTCTCAGGATAGTCTATAATGGGTTAGGGTTCCAGGGATAAATGGAACAAGAAATTAAGAACTCCTCATATATTTAATACACATGTCAAATAATGACTTCACTTCACATCAGTGGTTTTGTCTGAAAAATGAAATATCTTTTCTAGTACACAATAGGAATTGCTCTTCCATGTTGTCACCAAATTATACTATATCCTTTTGATAGAACTTTTCCAAAATCTTGTTTTATTATATGTTTTTAATGTTGAGACAGTTTTTACAAGCTTCTCAGCAAGTGTCTTATGCTTGACTTTAAGGATATTCTGGATGATGTGTCTACAATTTTTGACTCATTTATCTTACATGACAAATTTGAAACCGGAATGTTATTATTTAACACTTGCTCAGGAAATAAATTGTCTTAATAAATTCACTTACCAGAGAAATCAATGTGTTTTCAAAATAATGTGAACACTGATTGATGACATATAAATATTTGACAGACAATATGATCAGCTGATCCATAGTGATTGGGTTGCAGACCAAAGACAATTTCATAATAGTCATCTGCCGCGTCCGGCCAAGGGAGCCGAGTCCGGCGAGGGACGGCGAGGTTAAAAGACACACAGGACACCAAGGTTCTTCATCCAGGAGTCAATACTCTTTATTGCTAACACACCTTTTTTATACCCCAAGCAGCAGAAGTGGAAAACTACCCAAAAGCAGGAGGGAGGGGGGAGAAATTTAGTTTTAACATCTATTATTGTCAGGTACCGAAACCTCCCTTAACAATAAGTCCATCAGACCAGAAAAGGTCAAGGCATTCCCGTGGGACACATATGTCTCAGACGGACAAGCAGGAACAGAAAAACCGCAAGTTCGCCATGGCCTTGTGAGCTGGCCACACTGGCATGCAGAACAAACTAGTGGAGGTAGGGCTCCAGGGGCCAGGGTGGACCTGCTGCCAACAAGTCCCCCTCTTTTGTTTTTTGCATGCCACTGGGAATCAAGTAGCCCCTGTCTTAGGTCGTTCACAGCCCTTGCGATGCTTACCCGTCTCTGGGAAGGCCCCGATTCCCTGTCTTAGGTCGCACAGCAAGCGTGAAAGTTGCCCGTCACTGGGTACTACAAGATCAGCTCAAGGTGTTATG
>NW_026007798.1:0-3915 GCF_001458135.2 Marmota marmota marmota
TGCAAGAGTTCAAATCTGAAGTTGAAAGAAGATTATATCTACATAATAAGGTCCGTATTATCCCAAGTCTTTTGTCTTTAATATACTCTATTTCTCCTGTATCACAAATTGTACTAGAGACACAATTTTAAAAGAATTTTATGCTAGAGAATCTATTTTCCTTAAAATCGCCACAAATAGTTGATCATCAAGAAGTCTGAAAATTGTTGAAACATTTCAAGTATCACTCGTGTTTTTAAAAAGAGAAAACAAACTGGTCTTTAAATGCACAAAGAAAAAAATAGCCTTTCTCTTCATGGTGTGCAGTAAGTGAAATGTTTTGTATTTTAACTTTCACTAGCATAGCAGAACCACCCTATCTATAGCATCAATAAAGAGCTACAGCTAAGCATCTCCTACACTAGGTTTAGAAAAAGACCATAAAGACTCTTTATATTTTTCTTCGTTTGCTCAATTAATGCAACACATTTTTGCAACTTTCAAGCACACCTCATATTTATATTTCAGTCTGGGAGAAAGTACCCAATACTTCAATGAAAATCTCATAATGTGTTTTAGACAAGTTACAGAAGATAATGATAAACATTAAAAATCAAAACTGATGCCATACAATGTACATACAAAATTATTTATATCAACTGTGATGAATCCTATATTCAAAATATTTAATGTTCAAAAATGATTTTACAGGTACATTTCTAGTAGATCACAATTTTTCAAGCAGTCAGAATTTATTCCATTACAATGCAAAGAGTTTAGGCAAAGAAATTGATTTAACCTATGTTTGGCAGCCAATCAGTTGTGAGAGCAAATACACTACTTGAGTAAGTAATCTAACTTAGTTTTCATATTTAAATTTTATGTTAATCTTAATATCAATTTTGCCTGTAGGAGGTTTATGTAATATAAAGAAATACTGATGAGAACATGTTAAATAGGATGTTTTCATTTCATGCTAAGTGAGGCAATGAACTATGATCTAAAATAGTCAAAAACTACACAATTTTTTTTAAAAAAGACCTGATTTAAACTCCCTAAGCAAGTGTTCCCTATATGTAATATTTTCTCTTGGTGTATATGTACTTAACAATAAATATTAATTCTTTTGTAAAGAAAACTAAGTTAGGCAAACTTAAATATATATAGATTGATTTGAGTCAAAATAGTTTAGCCTCCCATCAGGTCTTCTAACATATTTTTCCGGTCTACCTATGTGTACCACCAATGATCAATATTTTACATTGTAAAACCTGTGGTATTTTCTGGATTCTATCTTCTAAATCAGTTCACTCATATCATTAGGTCAAAGAGGTAAATAATTAAAAGGAAGAAAGTGATTCACTGAAAATATTTTATTAAGTTGTATATGGGCTTGTGGCTAGTATGAATTAATAAAATATGGGCATATATTCAACCATCCCTAAAAACTGACAAATCAGCTGCAATTGGAGCTGTGATTGGAATCTTTTGAACAGTATGAATACTAGAAACATTTATAACCTTTATGAATTGGAATCTGCTGATTTTAATGAAGTTTGTTTATGATAAAGTTGCTTCTGGTAAATCTTGGTGATTTCTCACCAGCCATGATTCATAAAGTCCTCAAGCGTATGCTATTTTCTCAAATAATGTGAGACAGCTCAACGAACTTGTCCACCTCCATTAACTTGTCACCTCTTTTAATTTATGCTTTTGATAAAACAGCTTTTAAAAATCAGATATAGCTGGGTATTTTTTTCCAAATATAGTCTAAATTTTTACTTCATAAAAAAGTGCTTAACACCTATAACAGATAAAATAATTTATAGCATCAACAAGGAATGTAAAAAATAATCTGAAAATGATTCTGAAATATCCTCATTTTTTCAGTGCTTAGGAGGTAGACTGTACAGGACTAATAGACTAAAAATAATGATAATGGCTATCATTTATTCATCACTTACTAAGTTCAAATCAATGTTAAAAGCACTTTGTCAAGGCTGGGGTGTAGCTCAGTGGTGAAGCATTTTCCTGTTATACACCAGGCCTTGGATCTGATTCCCAGCACCATAATAAAAAAATGCTTTATCCACTTAATCATTTGACTTAATCCTTACTGCAAATTTGTAATGTAGATAATAATAGTATTCTCATTTTACAAGTTGGAAAACTAAGATAGTAAAAGCAAGTGATGTTACTAACTTTACATGACATATAACTAATGGAACTGAAATTTGAACCAAGGCAATTGAGCTTCAGAGCCCACATTCTTAAATGCTTTAGCATACTATCATCAAGGACAGGGAACCCAGATAACTGTCAGGTTACTGAGAGAGAAAAAGTACAGACAGAAAGTAATACAGTGCATAGAACTTAAATACACTGCTTGTGCATTTGTTAATTGCTGCAGCTCCTCATCTCTAACTTTGAAGGCAAATTGTTCTCTAAAATAGTGTCCCATCAATACCCCTTCTACCAACCAACAATGCCTAAACTAAGTTGCTATCTTTGGCTTTAGTTCATTTCTCTCTCTCTCTCTATTTTCTTGAATGGTACTGGTAACCAAACAGGTTCCTGATCTTGATCTCAGTCTTTCTGAGCACTTGGCACATTTAGCCTCTGCCTAAAATTATCTATGAATATGGTTTATCATATTTATTGGATGAAATTCCTGATGGCAAGAGACTAGGGTGGGAGAGGCTGAGGGTGGCGGGGCTGGAACCACAGACGCATCTGGGACCTTTCACACATAGCGCCCCGAATCCCACAGCTGCAGCTGCAGCAGCCCAACCTGCCCATGCCTTCTATCTTGTTACAAAAAATTTTCACCACCCCAAGAGGAAACTGATCCCCATTCTCCCCTGTCTACCCTTTGGCTATTGTGAATAGTGCTACCCTGTACACAGTTCTACATAGGTGTAGATTTGTTTCGTTATCAATTTTCAGTTCTTTTGGTTGTATCTAGGAGTGGAATATCCAGATTATATGATTAATTCTATGTTGAAATTTTTGAGGAGCTTTTTTTATATATTTTCTGTGTGCAGCATTTTTTGTGTGTTTGTTTCAAAATAACACTTGTGGTTAAAAAAGAATCACACCAGAATGCATGTCCCTAAACTTATGGCATACAAGGTAATAGGTTCATTCTCAATATGCTTATGAAAAAAACAAACTTCAAATATGTTTTTATCATATTTGTTTTCTTTACAGCTGGTCACTCTATAACAGTAGTAGATGATCCAAGCAATTACTAAATTTGGTCTCAATATCTAAAGATACATAATTGATTTCATCACAATCATTCCCTTGTATTAACATTTTGCTCACAGATTATACCTTTATATTTAAAAAATTCCATTTTTACCTATTGACCCATGTTGACTTGAACAATAAAATAGGAAGAAAAAACAGAGCACAGGTTTAATTCCAGTTCACAATTGTGTGTAAATGTTGTATATTTAATTATTACCATTTTATGAAAATAAGATTTTACTGTATCCCTATAAAAATGCAGTAACAGGGCTTGGGTTGTGTCTCAGTGGCTTAGTGGTTTCCTGGCATGTGTGAGGCACCACATAGAAAAATATATAAAATAAAGTTATATACAACTAAAGATATTTATTTTTAAATGTAGCAACACTTTCTCAGGCATACCTGAGCACTGCGTCAGTAATTCATCACTTGGTCTGGATAGGGTGCTGACACCTGCTCTAGTCTTAACTTCACCAATAACATTTATGTAATGATAAGTATGGTACAACCAAGGCATTCTCTTTTCTAATAAGCATCAAAATAAGAAGCAAATTCAAATTATGTGTGTTTGTCTACTTCTAGTAATATGTATACCACACTTCAGAAAATGCTGATCTAAGAGGGGCTATTTTTTTAAAGCTGCACAAGCTATCCTCACCCATTTTATTGCCAAAGAAAGAGGAC
>NW_026007799.1:0-3914 GCF_001458135.2 Marmota marmota marmota
TTAGCCAAAATCTAACCCTAAAACTATTCATAATCATAACCCTAGATCTGACATTAGCCCTAGATATAACCATATCACTAATTCAAACACAAACACTAGCCCATATTAGCCCTAAACATAGCCTTAATCAACCCTAACCTTAAACCTAGGACTAACTTAAAACCAACCCTATCCCTAATCTTAGACCTACCTTAGCCCTATCCCTAACCCTAACCCTAGCCCTAGCCCTAAAACTAAGTCTAACTCTCTCCCTAGCCCTAAAACTATTTCTAAACTTATTCCTTAGTGGAACTCTAAACCTAGCCCTGACCCTAGGCCTAACCCTAGCATTTTCTTAGCTCTAGCCCTAACCCTAGATCTAACCCTAACTCTAAATCTCACCCTAATGCAAAGCCTAAGCCTAAATCTAACACTAATCCTAACCCTGACCCTAACGCTACTCCTAAAACTAGCCCTAACTCTAGCCCTAGCCCAAATGTAAAACCGAGCCGTAGCCCTAACCCTAACCCTTAACCTAAACCAAACCCTAACCTTACACATAGCTTTAACCCTAGCCCTAATTCGAGTTTTAAGCACAACCATAAAAATAACCCTAACCCTGATTCTGATGCTAAAACTAACACTAGCTTTAAACATCTCCCTAAACATAACACTAGACCTAGCCCTAATCCTAACCCTAAAACTAGCCTTAATTGTAAACGAGTACTTACATTAGCCATAACTCTAACCCTAGCCCTAACTTAACCCAAAACCTAGCCTAATCTGAGCCCTAACCAGAGATTTAACCCTAACCTTAACCTTAACCCTAAACCTAGCACTAATAATAACCATAAACTTAGCTCTAACTATAGCTCTAATCCTATCCATTACCCTAACCATAATCCTAAACTTAATGCTAACCCTAGGCCTAAACCTTACCATATCCCTAATCCTAACCCTATCTATTACCCTAAATCTAACTTGAAACCTAAACCTAACTACCTAAGCTAATTCCAGCCCTAAATTTAAAACTTAACCTATCCCAAACACTAATCGTGACCCTGACCCACAAAATACACTTAGCTGTAAACCTGACCCTAACCCTATACCTATCTTTAACTGTAAAGCTGGACCTGAAATTAGTCTTAGCCCTAATCTTAGCCCTAAACTAGCCTTAATTGTAACCCAAACCATAACCCAAGGTTTAAACCTAATTCTAACCCTCACCCTAGCCCTGCACCTAGCTATAACCCCATCCCTTACCCTAAACTTAACCATAACCATAATCATAACCATAATCTTAAACCCAACCATCATCCTTGCCCTAGCCCTAGGCCTAAAACTAACACCAAGCCTAGCACTAACCCTAATTTAATCCTATCCTAACCCTAAACCTATCCTTAAGACTAATTCTAACTCTTGCCCTATCCCTATCCCTAGTTCTATCCTTAGCCCTAGCCCAAACCTAGATCTAAACCTAAATCTAAATTTAAACCTAACTCTAAATTTAACCATAATCATAATCCTAAACCAAACCTGCACACTTGCCCTAACACTAATGCTATTCCTAAAACTTGCCTTACCCCTAGCCCTAGCCATAAAACAAAACCAAGCCATATTCCTAACCCTAACCCTTAATCTAAACCAAACCATAAACCTACACCTACCCCTAACCCTAACTCTAAAAATAACCCTCACCCTGACACTGATCCTAACACTAATCCTAGCTCTAAATATCACCCTAACCTTAAATTAACCCTAACACTAACCTAGCCTTAACCCTAACCCTAAAACTAGTCCTAATCGTAACCCAAGTTTGTACATTAGTCGTTGTCATAACCCAAGCCCTAAACCTAACACAAATCCTACCCCTAATTCTAGTCCTACCCCTAGCTTAAACCCTAATCTTAACTCTAACACTAGAACAAACCCTAACCCTAACCCTAGGCCTAATGCTAACTCTAACCCTATATCCCTATGCCTTATCCTAAGCCAAACTCTAACCCAAATGCTAACCCTATTCCTAACACTAATCCTTAGCCTAACTTGAACACTAACAGTATTATGAGTCCTAACCCTAGCCCTCATTCTAGTTCTAACCCTAACCCTGACCCTTATTCTGATCTTAACAGTAATCCTAAGTCTAAACCTGACCCTAACCCTAAACCAAACCCTAACACTAGCCCTACTGGTAACCCTAACACTAGATCTAGACCAAAACTAATCATAAATATAGCTATAATTCTAGCCCTAGGCCTAAACAAAATCCTAGCTTTAGCCCTAATAATAACCCTTAACCTAAACTAAACACTTACCCTAACATTAGACCTAAACCTAGCCCTAATTCTGGCTCTAACCCTAACCCTAATTCTATCCAAAACACTGACACTGACCCTAACAATAACCTATCTCTAAACCTAACCCTAACAAAAAAAACTATTTCTAACACTAGACCTAGTCATAACCCTCAACCTAATACTAGCCCTAAACATAACCCTAGCCCTAACCATATTTTAATCCTAATCTTAAACCTAACAGTAGCCCAAACCTAACCATAGTCCTAATCTTAGCCCTAAACTTAAAACAAAATCTTGCCATTATCCTAGGCCTAAACTTAGCCCTGAGCATAACCCTAACCCTAACCCTAGCCCTAATACCTACCCTAATACTAACCCTTGCCTTAGACTCAAACCCTAGCTTAAAGCCTAACCCTTACCCTAAACATTACCCTAGCCGTATTCTAAACCATAACCCTAATGCAAGCTCTTAACCTAACATTAATCCTAGCTCAAACTTTAGCTCTAACTCTGTCAATTACCTAACCCTGAACTTAATCCTAACTATAACCCTATCCCTAACACTAAACCTAACCCTAACCATAAACATAACCAAGACCTAACCATAAACCTAAACCTCACCATATACGTAACCCTAGTTGAAACATTGAGCCTTACACTAAACCTAATCATAAGACTACCCCTAATCCATACCCTAACCCCAACCCTAACCCTAAATCTAACATTATGCATTACCCTAAACCTAACCCTAACTCTAATGAAAACATTAGCCATAACCCAAACCCTAAATGAAACCCTAGCCATAAACATAACAGTAGCCCTAAATGTAAACCTAACCCTCACCCTAGCCCTAACCCTAACTCAAACATTAACCCTTACCCTAACCTAAACATAACCCTAGCCCTAAACCTAACACTTACCATAAACCAAACCCTATCCTTATTCCTAAACCTAACTCTAATTCTAGAATTAATGTAAACCATAACCTAGCCCTAACCCTAGCTCTTAATCTATCCATTAGACTAAACATAATCCTAACCTAATGCTAAATTTAACCCTATTACTATACCTAATTTATCCATTATCCTAAACCTTAACTGAAACCTAAACCTAAGCATATTCATTACCGTAACACTAAGCCTAAACCTAAAACTAATTCAAACTCTAACCCAAAACTTTGACCTAAACCATATGCTAACCCTGACCTAACCCTAATAATACCTATAACTCTAAACCTGACCCTAACTCTAAACATAGCTTTGACACTAGACCTAGCCATAACCTAACCTAAAACTGTCCTTAACAATAAGCCTAGATCTGACATTAACCCTAGGCCTAGTTCTAACCCTGAACCTAACAGAAACCCCAGCCCTAAACCTATCCTTAATCCTAACCCAAACACTAACCCTAGCCCTAATCCTAATTCTAACCCTCATGCTAGCCATAAAGCTAGTTATAACCCCACCCATTCTACTAAACTTAATCCTAAACCCAATGCTAATCCTAAACTTAGCCCTACCTCTAGGCCTAACCCTAACACTAACTCTAGCCCTAATCCTAGCCCTAATCCTAGCCCTAATTTAGCTTTAACCCTAACCTTAACACTAAGCCTAGTTCTAAATCTAAATCTGACTCTCA
>NW_026007800.1:0-3913 GCF_001458135.2 Marmota marmota marmota
TTATAAAAAATTAATCTCTCAAAATTTAAATGTACACATATATATTCCTTGATCTAAAAATTCTGTTTCTAGATATTCATCCTAAAGTTGCATAAAGATATATGTAGAAAGATATCCATTACTACCAACAGTTGGTAGTGCTAACAACTCAATATACATTAATAGAACTCTCATTGCATAAATTTCTGTATTCCATGTAACAGTAATAACAAAGAATTGTATATACTGCTAGGAAATTATTTCCAGAATATATTAAGCAGAAAAGTGAGGATAAAAATAGTATGTATGGGATGCTTCCATTTAATTACACATACACATTTTCTGGACGTTGACGTAAGATTATGCTAATACTAGGTAACATGGGGAATGCAAATGAAGATCTCAGGGTCTGAAATTGGAAGGGCACATAATGTTCATTGGAGAACTGTAGTTCCCAAACTGTGTGTCAAGTTACTTTATGGTTCTGGGGAAATTCAAATTTTAAGGCAAGCTTTGTGATAGAAATCTGTTGGCCACCGGGAATTACTAGGTCGTGGTGATTCATAGTTTCACCATGACATCATCATGATACATTCCTTTCAGTGATGTAGTATCTTTGCAAAGATGGATGGCAGTTACTATGATAAACTAACAAATGATCTTGTTGGGTCATCTAAATGACACCCCATTATAAGTCAATTTGTCTTCACCCTGAGCTGACTGAAGAGATCCTGCCAGCTCAGGCAGGCAAAAGATCCAGGAGATATTTACATTACCAAACAGGGAAAAAATACCCAAAAGACCAAGATAACACTATTATAAAATTTATGTTTTAGAAAATCATGATTATAGTAGGCATTGTTCATAGCAGGTTTTAACTTTAAAAGATGCTCAGATTTGGTAACAGAATATGAAGGTTGAGGGATAATAGTCAACCCTGGCTTTCTGGTTCAGCCCCTTTGAAAGTGCCATTATTAGACTGGTCAGGTTTATTACTCTGTCCTTGGGCAGGTCACTTCCTCTAAGTATACTGAAGCTAACTATAGAAACCATGGCTTGTGAACTGGCTCCTTTCTTCCCTTGAGAATTAGGTGAGAGTCTTGGTTCTGGGAACTTGATGGAGGTTACGCATTAAGTTTGTGACATAACCAGAACTTCAAAGTAGATCCTCTGGTCTATGATCAGTGTCCTGTCCACTCCTCATCATGACCATCGTGTCAGTGACACACAAAGGACTGAAGGTCCATGCTTTGGCTAAATTTAGACTTAGGATGGTGAGCAGTCCTGGTCTTAAGGGTCTAATTGTGAGACTAATCTGACCCTCAGTGTCCTCACTTGTCTGATGGGTATGGGAATGTTTACTCCCATCTACAGGAGATTGTAAAGATTGAGAAATGTGGGTAAAACACAGCACCTGCTCAGTGTCAACTTTCGGAGCTTGATCTCTGGAGTGGGCAGAGCAAGGCTCTGAGTCTAGTCCCAGTGCTCCCTACGTGAGTGACTTTAAGCTAGTTAATTATGCCCTCTGAACCTCGGTTTCCTCATCTGCATCACAGAGACAGATTACAAAGAGATCAGACATGTAAAGCTGTGAGTATAGTGCTTCACTTGGAGCAAATAATCTCCTTTAGATAGTATGACATGATCCTTAATGTGGGGGTACTAAGAAATTTGATGTCAGTTCCCTGCCTGGAATGATCCTATTTGTAAAATGGCAAAAGTGTACCATCAGTGTACCATGTGTGTGTGCAGTGTCCTCTTCTTCCCTCTCCTGCCATTTTCCTGATCCTGTTCAGATACTTCCTTCACAGTCACCTAGGTGTAAGTGACCAACAGCATAAAATATTACTGCTTTCTCTGGGACTTATATTTTCCAAGGGACCCAAACCCAAAACTGGAAGAAAGAAATCCTAATGGTACAAATCCCAGCTCTGATTTAGGGCAAAGTCTCTCAGTTTCAGCACTCTTGACATTTTGGGGTTTGACACTTGTTGTAGGGGACATTTCCTTTGTATTGTAGGATGCTTATCAGCCTCTCTGACCTCAGCTCACTAGATGCAACTCACTAATAGTGCAACAACTCCCTCTCCAGTTAAGACAGTCAAAAATGTCTAAATGTCACCAAATACCCCTTGGGGAGAAAAGTCACCCACAGATAAAACAGTTAAGAACCACAAGTTTAGAAGATTTTGTGGGGAAGTGAAGACTGCTAGGATATCGTTTCTTTTTTTTTTTTTTTAACTGGGGATGGAACCCAGGAGGTTCTACACCTGAGCTACACACCCAGCCCTTTTTTAAAAATTTTGAGACAGGATGTCACTAAGTTACTAAGGCCGGCCTCAAATTTGCAATCCTCCTGCCTCTTGTCTCTGGTATTATAGGTCTGTGCCACTGCAACTCACAGCTTTCTAGGATATCTTAAAGTCATAACAGGACTGTAAGTGGGAATGCCTTCAGGAACCAGGCAAAGGTAGAAGAGCAGGAGCCACAGAAGTGCAATACAATAAGGAGTGGTGAGGCTTCTGGCAAACTGAGAAAATAACAGCTTATGTAAAGCCATTCATACTCAACACTTAACAAAAGGTCTATGACTCAAACAACACATTTCTGATAACTGCAATGGGATGACACTTTGAAGCCCAGATGTCCCATAGAATGGTTCAACTGTGGTACCTGGTCCCCTCATTTGGGCCATTGGTTGCCATGCCCCAATTTCTGCTCTTTTCCACCCGTCCCTGTCCTATCTTCAAAATAAGTATGTCTACAAAGAATCAAAGTATACAATGTCATCCTAAAATATAAAATTAATTTTAAATTCCACAAACTTTTCAAATATATGTGCATTATTAAAATGAAAAAAAAAACACTGTGCAGCAATTTAAAACTGTGTGGGGGACAATAACTTGTAAGAACAGTGAAAGCAGAGGGGAAAAAAAAAAGACCAGAAAAACAGATCAAAATGCTAATAGTGGCAGGCGCTGTGGCACATGCCTGTAATCCTAGAGGCTCCAGTGGCTGAGGCAGGAGGATTCAAAGTTCAAAGCCAGCCTGGGCAACTTAGCAAGGCGCTAAGCAACTTAGTGAAATCTTTTTCTAAATAAAATATAAATAAAAGGGATGGGGATGTGGCTCACTGGTTAAGTACCTCTGGGTTCAATTCCTGGTACCAAAAAAATAAAAATGCTAATATTGATTGTGTTGGGATATTTTTTCCTATTTTTGCTTTTCCCATATTATAAAAAAAAAGTTTATGTAGCAGTGTAAAAGTCTACACTAGAAAGGGGAGCTCAATACCATCCTGTACTTGTCCAGCTGGGGAAGGTGTCATAAAATCAAATGATAAAAACGCTCAGGCTGAGCTAGCCCTCCCCATCCCTGCACTGTCGGAGGCTTCAAGTCTGATGAATAACAAGAGAACCTGGAGTTCCCCGCGTGTGGTTATTAACATTAATAATAATTGGAACACTAATCTCTGCCCACTGCGTTCTGTTCTCTGGTTGCTTTCTGCTGCTTTTTAATGACGCGCTTTTGCTTTTTCCCATGTACTCCACATTATACACATGCTGTACCGCTCTCCCTTCCCTCGATTTATGCATGTCTCTAGCAGATGGTTGGGCCAGTCCACCTCCGGTGCTTGTTTAGCATAACAGACAGCTCAACAACTGGGGCCCGCTCACAAGGTTCAGCTTGCATTTCTGGATCCTGGTGGGGTAAACACCCGGGGTTAAGGCCAGAGCTTGCCATGTCTGACCTACCTTCCCAGCAGCTTGGGATGGTCTTTTCCTATTTGCTTTTCAGAGACTGTTTTCCTTTAATTCCACCCTTCCCCCATTCCTTTTCCTTGGTCTTCCTAGACTTCTCTAAAGCTTTCCATGGTGGTGGTGCGAACAAGGAATTCTCAAGAAAAAGAAGGCCAAAAAAAAAAAAAAAGCCA
>NW_026007801.1:0-3913 GCF_001458135.2 Marmota marmota marmota
CCCCTGGGTTCAATCCCCAGTACCAAGAAAAATAAAGAAATGGGCACTCCCCCCGCCCCAGTACTGAGAATTGAAACCAGAGCACTGTATCACTGACCTACATCCTCAGCCTTTTTAAAAAAATTTTGGAACAGGATCTCACTAAATTGATCAGCCTCTCCAGTAGCTGGGATTACAGGTGTGTAACACTGTGCCAATCTAAATGGGCATATCTATCCAGTTGTGCAAATCACGAATCTGGAGACAGTCCTATGTTTTCCTCATATCCATTAACCAAGTCTTATTCTTTTCTTCTGTAAAGTATCCTTAGGATTCACTGTCTTTTCTTCATCATTACCCTAGTGCAAGCTATCATCATCTTTCTGAATTAACATTAGTCACCCTCAGTTTTCCCTACCTCCAGTCCAATATCTATGAATTGTTAGTCACAATATTTTATTTATTTATTTATTTATTTTGGTATTGAGGATTGAACACAGGGTGCTGTACCACTGAACTATATTCCCAGCCCTATTTATGTTTAGTTTTTATTTTGAGACAGGGTCTCCCTAAATTTGAGGCTAGCCTCTCAAGTTGCAATGCTCCTGCCTCAGCCTATAGTCACTGGGATTTTGAGCACGTGCTATTGCATCCAACCAAATCATGTTTCTTTTTTTTTTTTTTTTTAGTTATCGGCGGACACAACATCTTTGTTTGTATGTGGTGCTGAGGATGGAACCCGGGCCGCACGCATGCCAGGCGAGCGCGCTACCGCTTGAGCCACATCCCCAGCCCCCAAATCATGTTTCTTAACATTGTTGTATAGCTATAGCTTCTCTGAACATAAAAGAGGTTGAGGTTATCTGCTTTTAAGTACCTATGAAATTGAGCCCACCTAATCCAGGATATTCTCCCCATCCAAAGGTCCTTAATTTAATCACATATTTAGAATGTCTTTTACCATATGAGCTATCATATTCACAGATTCTGGGGATTAGGATATGAACATGTAGTGTGGTGGGCATTTTTCATCCTACTATCTTTGATGCCTTGGTTTCTGCTTCTTGCCTATTGGTTTGTTTTGGAATGTCTGCTGCTACTCCTGATATCACCTCTGTATGCAAGGCAGATAGAAAAGGGATGGAGGGGCTGGTGTTGTGGCTCAGTGGTAGAGTGCTTGCCTAGCATGCTCGAGGCACTGGGTTTGATCCTCAGTACCACATAAATGTAAAATGAAGATATTGTGTCCATTTAAAACTTAAGAATAAATATTAAAAAAAAAGGGATGGAGGTATATAAGACACTACCAGTGGTCTGTCCATATTCCCTAATTCTTATCACTTCAGTGCAGATGTGGGCATTCTATTTGGTAGTGCCTGAATGTCTATACCTGTGGGTTTTCTTTGGATGCCTGTACAAAGAAAGACTGGTAGGATAGTAGAGAATGCTGCATACAACTCATCCCTCTAGCAACAATCAATAACTAGAATTGATGAAAATACCAAACTCCCTTATCTCTTTGGTGAGATTTTTTTTTTTTTTTAACTTTGAGGCAGGGTCTTGCTAAGTTGCTTAGGGCCTTGATAAATTGCAGAGGCTGGTTCTGAACTTGCAATCCTCCTGCCTCAGCCTCTGAAGCCATTGGAATTACAGGTGTGCACCACTGCTCCCAGGTGATAGGATGATTCTGAGGCACATTTTATATTGGTATGCCCAGTTTTCCAGTAGGATTAGGCTGTGGTGGGCTAGGGATGTAACTCAGTGGTAGAGCACCTGGCTAGCATGTGTAAGGATTTGGCTGTGATGACACTCACGGGAAAGGGTTTGATAATGAATGCTTTATTGGATAACTCTCTCCCCATTTTCCTATCTCACTTCTCCACTATCCTACTATTCTTTCTTGGGAATACATCAAAATAAGCCATTTCGACTTAGATCATTCTACTTGGGCCTGCTTTTGGCGAACCATGATCACCTTACCACCATTTTCTTGTCTTTAAAGTAGATGTTAGCTAATAATGGAGGCTGAGGCAGGAGAATTGCAAGTTCTAAGCCAGCCTCAGCAACTTAGTGATACCTGCTCTAAAAAAAAAGTTGGAAATCATTATCTGGAGCTTACATATTCTTTATCAATAAGAATAAAAATGTAGGGCTGGGGATGTGGCTCAAGCGGTAGCGAGCTCGCCTGGCATGCGTGCGGCACGGGTTCGATCCTCAGCACCACATACAAACAAAGATGTTGTGTCCGCCCAGAACTAAAAAATAAATATTAAAAAAATTCTCTCTCTCTCTCTCTCTCTTTAAAAAAAAAAAGAATAAAAATGTAGCTTTCCTACAAAGAGGACACATGGACAATATGTTTTAGATATATAAACTGTCCTACAAATAGGACATTAGGCAAGTATGATATCCTTTTATACATTAAATATACAAAGAAGTGACATTCATGACCTGTTCGACAATTATTATTTTTTACAATATTTTTTTAGTTGTAGATGGACATAATACCTTTGTTTTATTTATTTGTTTTATGTGGTTCCAGGTATCAAACTCAGTACCTCAGGCATGCTAGGCAAGCGCTGAGCCACAATCCTGGCCCCTCGACAATTATTTTTGGTGGAAAGGAGCAAAACACTTCAAAGGCTTATAGTAAACTTTTGAAAATATGTAGTCAATTTTGAAAAACCTGGCTAGTTTTGACATTGTTCTTGATCTTGTCATTTGAGAATAATATGACTTCTTATGTCAAATCTATCATGTTTTTCCACACTATCACTTAAGTTGTTATATCTACCCAAGACCTTGATTCTAGAGCAATGACTGTACTCTTTTTTCCATCACTGAACTTTGCCGAGTTGTTCCACTGTATTATAGGGTGTTTCAACAATGGTACACTTATTATCTAACCATTTTACAATGGGAATTTCATTATTTACATTAAATCTGTGATCATATGACCCAGTTGTTTTTTCATCATTCTTAGTTTCAGAAGACACTTATTTACTCCATTTTCCCTCATGGTGACTGTAGCATGGAATTCAATGTTTTGAAGGTGTGCCAACAAGTCATACTAGTGAACAGATTGTCAAAAACAACACAATGTATTGACTCTGGATTCTCTAACACTTGGAGCATTTGTAGAATTACCTTATTCTCAGGCAAAAGATCACTGTGTAGTCCTTCTCAAGCATTTTTTTCTACACTATAAGTCAAAGTTATAGCAGTATCCCAATATTCACACAGTGCCCAGAATTCATAACCAAATTTTATGGGCTTACTTCTTACTTCTGTTTCAGGGAATTGTGTCCATAATATCTGATAATCATTTCATTCACTACTAAGCATTCTTCAAAGATACTAAACTTCATGTAAAACTTTTGAATCATATTTATTAGAGGACAATTTTCTTTTTTGGTACTGGGGATTGAACCCAGAGGCACTTAACCATCAAGCCACATCCCCAGCCTTTTTTTTTTTTTTTTGAGACAGAATCTAAGTTGTTTAGGGCCCTGCTAAATTGTTGAGATTGGCCTTGAACTTGAGATCAAGTTCTGCCTTAGCTTCCCAAGCTGCTGGGTTTACAGGAGTAGGCCACTGAATCTGGCTGAATTTTAAACTTTTTTTTTTTGGTAGTGGGAATTGAACTCAGGAGCACTCAATTACTGAGCCACATCCTCAGCCCTATTTTTATTTAGAGACAGGGTCTCTCTGAGTTACTTAGTGCCCTTCTCTTGCTGAGGCTGGCTTTGAACCAGAGATCCTGCTGTCTCAGCCTCCCAAGCCACTGGGATTACAGGTGTACACCACCTTGCCTGGCTTAATTTTAAACCCTTTTCTTCAATATTCTGCCATTTGTTATTGTTTCAAAACTATATGACATCATAGTTCCTGGAAAGGATTTCATGACATTGCCTTTTTTTTTTTTTTTTTTTTT
>NW_026007802.1:0-3912 GCF_001458135.2 Marmota marmota marmota
AAAAAAAAAAAAAAAAAAAAAAAAAAAAAAAAAAAAAAAAACTGAATAAAACATGACTTGTATGAAAGTTCCTTATACTTTCACTCCCAGAGTCAGTACTCTTTTCTAGACTCCCAGTTTCTGGGAAATCTATGACTCTTCATTCACAATCTAAAAGTTACTGGAAATTCTCCCACTTGTGAAGATTGCCCTATGCACTGTTAGTTATTTTTAAAATTGAGTGAGCAAATAAAGACACAAAACCTACAATACTGAATATATTCTCAAGGTTATCTTGTAATTAGATAATGAATACATTAACCTAAGAATGCTGAGAATTACCAAATCACCACAAACCTTATCTTCTGAGCTTCAGTATCTGATGTGATTAGAAATTCTTTTCCACAGATTTGTCAAGGACCCTATCCCCTGGAGTTGAAGTCCCAGTGTCTAAGACATCCTTGGACCACTACTGGTGACATTCTGATTATAAGGAAATTAATTAAAATTTCTATTTATTTTCTAAGAAAATAAAGTTAAAATATTAGACAGCAGGAGAAAGTAAGTTGTATTTTGAAGAGTGTAAGGATTGCATAATCTCATGAAGTCAATCTTGTGCAACATGAAAAAGATTACTCACAAAAGTTCATTAAAAATTCATAGCATTCCAGTGCTTTCCCTGGGAAAATTCCATTAATACAGTCTCCAATTATGGGGTAAGAGAAGAAAAAATGGCATCCCTTCACCTTCCTATGTTCTTTGGCTATGCTACATAATAAACTGGTATGAGATATATTAGCAGCAGTGTTTTAGTTAGTTGTGACCAAAACACCTGACAAGAATAACATAAAGGAGAAAAGGTTTATTTGGGCTCATATTTTCAGAGGTTCAGACCATAAAGGTACTCCTTTTCTCTAGTTCCAAGATGAAGCGGAACATCGAAAGAAGGATATGGTGGAGACGTGCTGCTCCACCATTGTTAGCCTGTAAACAGAAAGAGAGGGGAAGGGGCCATGAAGAAGATGAACTCACTCAGTGCAAGCCCCCAGTGACTCACCTCCTCCAGTCATGGATGATCTTCCATGGGTTACAACCCAGTTCCTCCATTCAAAGTAGGATGAACTAATTATAGTGTTGCTCTTTTTTCATGTAATCATTTTACCATCAAATATTTTTATATTAGCACAGGAGAATTTAAAGTATATCTTATATTCAAACTCTAACATTTAACCACTGCCCTTCCCCCCAATTTTATGACCATCTCACAATGCAAAATGAACTAGTCTGTCTCCAAGAGGAGGGACATGGTCTTAAAAGTTTCAACATTGAACAAATATCCAAGTTGAAAGCCTTTTTTGAGACCCTTGGCTGTGAGTTCTATAATCAAAAACAAGTTACATGTAGCCAATATATAATGGTAAAGATTAAATATTCTTATCTGAAAAGAAAGAATGGGATCATAGAGAAGTGATGAGACAAAAATAAGACCTACTATCTCTAACATAGACCTAACTCTAACCCTGACATCTGGGACGCATGCTGAGAGATGTTCTGTGAAGAGAACTTAAGCATTGCAACTTTTGACCTTGCTGGTTGCAGTGCTGTGGAAAGGAGTCTGTGCCCTACTCTGAGTTATACCATGATGTTTAGAACATTGTTTTTGATCTATCCCTACACCTGAGTTACTTCATTTAGTGAAGCAGTAGTTTGCCACAAGCTATTCCTTTCTGGGTAGAAGTGCCAAGGTAGAATGATTTCCCAACTCATCTGTACAAGTCAATAACCACCACATTCCTGGCACAACCATAAGGTACAAATTGACAAATAACTTATACGGCTAAATTATCAAGCTAAGTCAAGGAACATCTAGGCACATGGACATTCCATATTCATATTAGAAACATCAGATATGGGAGCTAATCAACCTCACCAGATACAACAACTTCTTCATGAAAGACCCATAAAAGGATCAATCCCCTCTCCAAGACTAAATACAGGGTCACTCTGACCCCATCAACAGGATATCCAGGAAAAGTGCCACAAAGATGACTTCCAATTTCCTGTTACTGCAGCGCTTCAGAACCGTATGGTTTCCCAAGCCCATGACCACAATATATAGCCCACTCTAAGCTAACACTTTATGCTAAAGCTTTGCAACTGAAAGTTCCATCTGTCTGGCTCCTCTGCCTTGACAGCTCCACAGAATTAGTGTATCTGACCACCTATAGTGACTCCTTTATTCTGTATTCATATTTGTCTCTGCCTGTGTTCTTGCCATATCATCCTTAAACCCTGTGGTTGTCTTTAACCTTTCTTAGTCTGTATATTTGTATGATGTATGATGTGTGACTTGAGTGTTTTATATATTAGAAATTAAGATTAGACTGAGATAACCTGTGTTTTCTCCTGTTTATGACTATAAGACAGATGACCCACAAGTATTTGTTGAACTTCCATTGTTGAAAGTGGTATAGCCTGTGAATTTATTGTTATTCAATACATTCTGACATTGTGGAAATATATAAATGTGCTTGGTCTAATGACATAACTTGCTCATGACAACCACTCATCGTCTCTTTCTTGGCCTGGCTTTCTCCCCACACAGCAATTTTCCTCCACTAACAATCCACATTACTGTCATCTCTGAATCCTTGGGTTCTCCATTCTGTACTGAGCTTCCATTCACAACTTACAGCATCAGGCACACAGGGGAAGCCCAATGGGATTCTGAACCTGCTACACTTTGCTGGGCCTCTCAGGCTTTCCTTTGAAATCTCAGTAAAATCCTCCATGACTCCCTGATAGCAAAACCCTGCATTCCTACAGAAGCAGTACCATGTGGATGATGCCTGTGTCTGCTGCCAGATCCAACAGTACTTGTGCTCCCCGGGATCTTGATGGTATTTAGTCCATTCAAGCAAGAATATATCAATCAGGATTCATTTTGATGATTTAATCATTTCACCTCTGAATATTCCTGTATTAACACAGAAGTGTTAGGAGGATAACTTGTATCAAATCCATAACAAGGATAAAGCCATTTCAATTACATATGTATAAAACATGAGATTTGTGCACTCTGAAAGCTCAAAAAGCTTCTATTCTGAAGGGAATAAGGGGTTGGGGCTTCTGGGAGTGTAGGAGTTATGGGGGGTGAGGGGAGGAAATATGTGGTTAATTAATGTTTTATTCATATGCAGAGATGGTCTCTCAAGTAATAAAATTTGCCTCTTGGGGTAGTGTTCTTACTGATAGATAATTTTACAAGAATAAATTTCTTTTGTAACATAAGGGCAGCTTTTAAAAGACATACCTGTTTCTCTGTTATCTCAGAATAACCAGCTTTAGATAAGTCAAAGAAGCATGCTCAGGGTATATTTTGGTATTCTACACTCAGATTTTGAGGTAGTATGTCTTAAGTACAAACAAGGGTTATGAGGATATATTTTTTTGAGGTTATGAGGATATATAATTTGCATATTCCCTAATCCAAATTCTTTTTATAAAGAAGATTTTTGATCTCTCTTTTTCATTTACATTACTTCACTCAGAACTCCTACAAGAGAACAAATTTTTTTGTATGTGAGTTAGAATAGAGGGTCTTAACTCTCAAAACCATGATTTTTATCTTCTGTTTCCTTTTTCTTATCAGGAGCAGCTCATCTGTGTCAAGCTGGTCTTAAATTTTCTATCAACTCGGCTAAACTCTTTTTTTTTAATTTTTTATTGTTGGTTGTTCAAAACATTACAAATTTCTTGATATATCATATTTCACACTTTGATTCAAGTGGGTTATGAACTCCCATTTTTACCCCATATACAGATTGCAGAATTACATCAGTTACACATCCATCGATTTACATATTGCCATACTAGTGTCTGTTGTGTTCTGCTGCCTTTCCTATCCTCTACTATCCCCCCTCCCCTCCCCTC
>NW_026007803.1:0-5541 GCF_001458135.2 Marmota marmota marmota
TAAACTATATCCTAAAATAAACCTAACCCTAACACTAGACTTATCCATAACCCTAACCCTAAAACTATCCCTAACCATATTCCGAGCTCTTACATTACCCATAGCCCTAACGCTAGCCATAAACATCACACAAACCTAGCCCTTATCTAGCCCTAAATCTAGCCCTAATTGTAACCCTAAACATAACCCTAGACCTAACCCTAACCCTAACCCTTGCCCAAGTCCTATACCTAGCTCAAACACTAACCCTTTCCCTAATCATAACACTAATCCTAACCCTAATCCTAGCCTTGACTCTAACCCTAACCCTTGCCCTAGACCTAACCCTAGCACAAACACTAATATTTACCCTAAACCTAACCTTGACACTAACCCTAGGCCTAACCCTAACCCTAGCCATAAACTTAACCTTAACCCTAACCCTAACCTTAGCTCTAACCCTATCCATTATCCTAAAGTTAAGCCTAAACCAAATGCTAACCCTAGGCCTAATGCTAACCCATCAATAACAATAACCATATCCATTACTCTAAACCTAAAGTGAATCATAAACCTAACCCTATCCATTACCCTAATCCTAAACCGAACCCTAATGCTAATACAAGCATTAACAATAAACCTTAACCTAAACCAAACCATACCTGGACCCTGACCCTAATAAAACACCTAGCTCTAAACCTGACCCTTACCCTAAACCTAACTATTACACTAGACCTAGCCATAACCTAACCATAAAACTACCACTTACTTTGAACCTAGACCTGACATTAGCCATAGCCCTAATCTTAGGCCTAGCCCTAACACATACCCTCATCCTGGCACTAAACCTAGCCTTAATCCTAACCCAAACCCTAACCCTAGCCCTAAATCAAATTCTAACCCAAACCCTAGCTCTAAACCTAGCTATAACCCCATCCCTTCCCCTAAATCTAACCCTAACCCTAACACTAACCTTAATGATAGCCCTAACCCTAGGCCTAACCCTAACACTAACCCTAGCACCAATCCTAGCCCTAATTTAGCCCTAACCCTAAACCTACCCCTAACCCTAGACCAAAGGATAATTCTAATGGCACCCCAGTCCTATTTCTAGTTCTAACCCTATCAGTTACCGTAACCCTAACATTAGCCCTAACCTTAATCCTAATGCAGGCCCTAGCCCTAAACCTAGATCTAACCATAACAATAAATCTAAGCCTAAACCTCATCATACCACTATCCCTCACACTATTGCTAATCCTAAAACTAGCCCTAACCCTAGCCCTAGCTCTAAAACAAAACTGAGCCATAGCCCTAACCCTAACCCTAGCCTAATGGTAAAGCTAGACTTGACATTAGCCCTATCCCTAATTCTTACCTTAACCCTAACACAAAACATAACCCTACATCTAGCCTTAATCATAGCCATAATTCGAGTCCTATTCCTAATCCTGATCAGTAACACTGATCCTGACTCTGACCCTAACCCTAACCCTATCTCTAATCATATCCCTAAACCTAAACCTAATCTAAATCCAAGACCTTGACCTAGACCTAATGCTAACTCTAAAACTAGCCCTAATTGAAATTCTAGTTCTTACAGTAGCCGTAGTTCTACCTTATCCCTAACCTAACCCAAAACCTAGCCATAATCTGAGCCCTAACCCTAGCTTTAACCCTATCCCTAACCCTAACCTTAGCCCCAACACTTAACATAAAACTAACCCAAAAACTAAACCTTGAACTAACCTGAACCATGGCCTTAATCCTAACCATAACCCTAGCCCTAACCCTAGCTCTAATCTTATTTATTACCCTAACCATAACCCTAACAGAATTCTAACCCTAGGCCTAACACTAACCATAGCCCTAACCTAACAATAACCCTAGCCCTAACTGTAGCTCTATTCCTATCCATTACCCTAACCATAACCCTAACTGAATTCTATCCCGAGGCCTAACCTTAACACTATCCCTAACCCTAAGGCTGGCCATTACCCTAAACCTAAACTGAAACCTAAACCTAACCATACCCATTACCCTAACCCTAACACTAACTCTAATGCTAATTTGAGCCCTAACCCTAAACCTTAACCTAACACATACCCTAACCCTGATTCCAACGCTAATAATACCCTAGCTGTAAAGCTGACCCTAACACTCAACCTAACCCTTACAATAGATCTGGCTATAAACCTAACCCTATAGCAATTCCTAACCATAATCCTGGACCTGACATTAGCCCTAGCCGTAATCCTAGCCCTACCCTAACACAAACCATAGCCCTCATCCTAGCCCTAAACATATCCTTAATCATAACCCTAAAACTAACCCTAGCCCTAACCCTAATTTTCACCCTCACCCTACCTCTAAACCTAGCTATTACACCATATTTACCCTAAAAATAACTATAACCCTAGCCCTAACACTAGCCCTAAGCTGAACACTAACCCGAGCCCTAATCCTAGTCCTAACTTAGCCCTATCACTAAAATTAACCAAAACCCTAGGCCTAAGACTAACTCTAACTCTCACCCTAGCCCTATCCCTAGCCCTAGTTCTAACCCTATCTGTTACCATAATCATAACCTTAGCCCTAACCCTTGCCATATAGTTAGACCTAGCCCTAATCCTAGAACTAACGCTAAATCCAAATCTAACTCTAACAAAAACCCTAACCCTAACACTAACCCTAGCCTTAACCCTAATGCTAATCTTATAACTAGCCCAAACCCTAAACCTAGGACTAAAACAAAACTGAGCATCAGCCCAAACCCTAAACTTTAACTTAAACCAAACCCTAACACTACACCTAGACATAACCCTAGCCCTAATTCGAGTCCTAACCCTAACCTTAAAACTTACTCTGACCCTGACTCATATCCTAATACTGACGCTAGCTCTAAAGACCATCCTAAACTTAAACAAAACCCTAACAGTAACCCTAGCCCTAATTCAAGTCATAACCCTAACCTTAAAGGTAACCCTGAACCTGACTGATATCCTAACAGTCACCCTAGCTCTAAACATAGCCCTCACCTTAAACCGAACACTAACAGTAACCCCATTCCTTATTTGAGTCCTAACCCTAGCCCTAAATCTAACCCTGATGCTGGCTCATATCCTAACAATAACCCTAGCTCTAAATATTACCCTAACCTTAAACCTAAACCTAACACTAGACCTACCCTTAACCATAACCCTAAAACTAACCCTAATTATAACCCTGGCTCTTACATTAGCCAATGCCCAAATCTAGCTCTAACCATATCACAAAAACAGGCTATAATCCGAGCTCTAAACCTATGTTTAACCCTAACCCTAACCCTAACTCTAGCATTAACCCTAGCTCTAAGGCTAGCCGTTAACCTAAGAAAAACCCTAACCCTAATGGTAACCCTAGACCTGTCTCTAATCCTTAGGCTAATCAAAACCCTAACCCTATTAATAGTCCTAACCCTAGCCCTCATTCTAGCTCTAACCCTATCCCAAGCCCTAATGCTAACCCTGACCCTTATTCTGACCCTAACACTAACCCTAGGTCTAAAACTGACCCTAAACCTAGACCAAATCCTAACAGTAGCCCTAGACCTAAACCAAACCCTAAATCTAGCCTTAACTCTAGCCCTGGACCTAAACATAAACCTATCCCTATCCCTAACAATAATCCTTTACCTAACGCAAACACTAACCCTATCCCTAGACCTAAACCTAGTCCTAATTCTGGCTGAAACCCTAACTCTAACTCTAACCGAAACACTGACCCTGCCTTTAGAGTAAATCTATCTCTCAATCTGACCCTACCCGAAAATCTAAACCTAACACTAGACCTAGCCATAACCCTAACCCTACAACTAGCCCTCCACATAACCCTAGTTCTTATATTACCCATAGCCCTAACCCTAGGCCTAAACCTAACACAAAACCTAGAGCTAATCCTAGGCCTAAATCAAGCCTTAAGCATAACCCTAACCCTAACCCTAACCTAACCCTGGCCTTAGTCCTAATCCTAGCTCAAAGCCTAAACATCACTCTAAACATAAACCTACACCTAACCCTCAATCTAACCCTAACCTTAGCCCTAATCTTAACCTTAATCCTAGCCCTAAACCTAGGTCTAAACCTACCCATTACTCTAAACCTAAACCTAAACCTAAGTTTATTAATAATCCTAGGCTTAATGCTAAACCTAAACCTAAATGGAAAACTAAACCTAGACATAACCTTAAACCTCACACTTGCCATAGACCTAACCCTAACTCAAACCCTAACCCTTACTATAAACCTAAACATATCCATAGCCCTAACTCTAAGCCTAAACCATAATCTAACCTTAAACATAGCCCTAAATCTACATCTAATTGTATACATTACCCTAACCCTAACCCTATCCCTAATGGTGTCCCTAGCCCTAATACTAACCCTAACCCTATGAGTACTATAATCTTATCCCTAGAAGTAACCATAAACCTAACCCTCACCCTAGCCCTTACCCTAGCTCAAAACCTAACCCTTACGCTAAACATAAAACTAAGCTGAACCCTAGTTTTAACCCTAATCCTATCCCTAATTCAAGACCTATTTCTAACCATAAACATAGCCCTAAACTTAGCTCTAAAACTATCCATTATACTAACCATAACCCTTACCCTAATGTGAACCCTAGGCCTAACCTTAATCCTATTGCTAACCCTAACCCTATCAATTACCCTAAACCTAATGTAAACTCTAAACAAAACCCTATCCATTACCCTAACCCACACCCTAATGCTAATTCAAGCCCTAACCCTAAACCCTAACCTCAACCAAACTCTAACACTGACCATGACCCTAATATATCTCCTAGCTCTAAAGCTGACTTTTACACTAAACCTAACCCTTACAATAGACCAAGTCATAACCCTAATCCTAAAATTATCCCCAACCGTAAGCTTAGAACTGACATTAGCCATAGCCCTAATTTTAGCCCTAAACCTAACATAAACCCCAGCCCTTATCCTAGCCCTAAACCTAGCCTTAATCCTATCTATAAACCTAACTTTAGGCCTAACCCAAAAACTAACCCTAGCCCTAATCTTAGCCCTAATTTAGTCCTATTCCTAACCCTAGCCCTAACCCTAGCCCTAAGACTAACTCTAACTCTCACCCTTGCCCCAACCCTAGTTCTAACCCTATCCCTTAATGGAACTCTAATCCTAGCCCTAACCCTAGCTTTAACCCTAGCCCTATCATTAGCTCTAGCCCTAACCTAGATCTAATTTTAATGCTAAATCAAACCCTAAGCCTAAGTCTAACCCTAACCCTAACTCTCAATCTAACTTTAACCCTAGCCCTAAAACAAAACCGAGCCATAGCCCTAACCCTAACCCAAACCCTTAACCTAAATCCACCCTTAACCCTAAACCTAACCTTAGCTCTAATTCTAGTTTTAAGCTGAAAACTAGAACTAACACTGACCCTGACTCTGACCATAATACTAACCCTAACACTAAACCTAACACTAGACCTACTACTAACCCTAACCCTAAATTTAAAGCTAATTGTAACCCTGGTACTTACATTA
>NW_026007803.1:9060-14768 GCF_001458135.2 Marmota marmota marmota
CCTTGCCATCCCTCCCAAAGCTCTTCGTCCACTGTTATGAGCCCCCTGCCCAAGCCCTGACCCTTGCATCTCCATTCCCTGGCCTGCCTCCTCACTTGAGACTCTGGGGTACGCTTTTGCTCCATGTTACCCTGGACTTCAACTGTAGGCCTCACTGGGGCCAGTGCCTACTTCCTTTGGCTTCCCTTAACCTCAAACCTAGCCCTAATCCAAGCCCTAACCCGAGTTTTAACCCTAACCCTAATCCTAACCCTCACCCTAATCAAAACCATAACCCTAGCCCTAACTCTAGCTCTAACCTATCCATTGCCATAACCATAACCCTAGGCCTAAACCTAACCCTATCCCTAATCCTAAACTTACGCATTATTCTAAACCAAACCTAAACCCTAAACCTCACCCTATCATCACACTAACACTAATCATAATGCTAACTCAAGCCCTAACTTTAAAACTTAACCTATCCCAAACTTCTAACCCAGAACATGACCCTAATAATACCCCTAGCACTAAACCTGACCCTAACCCTAAACCTAACCCTTACATTACATGTAGCCATAAACCTAACCCTAAGACTATCTTTAACCATAACCCTAGATCTGATATTAGCCCTAACCCTAATCCTAGGCATAACCCTAAAATGAAACATAGCCCTCATCCTAGCCCCAAACCTAGCCTTAATCATAACCCTAACCCTAACCATAGCCCTAACCGTAATTCTAACCCTCACCCTATCTCTAAACCTAGTGATAATGCCATTCCTTATCCTAAACTTAACCCTAACCCTAACCCTAACCCTAGGCCTAAGGTGAACATTAATCCTAGCCCCAATCCTAGCCCTATTTTAACCCTATCCCTAAACCTAACCCTAACCCTAGCCCTAAGAGTAACTCTAACTCTCACACTAGCCCTATCCCGACTTCTAATCATATCCATTACCATAATCCTAACCCTAGCCTTAAACCTAGCCCTAAACCTAGCCATAACCTTTGCCTAATCCTTATTCGTAATCCTAACCCTAGATCTAACCCTAACTTGGAATCTATCTCTAACCCTAAGCCTAAGCCTAACATTAACACTAGCCCTAGCCCTAAGGCTAATCATAAAACTAGCCCTAACCCTAACCTTTGCAGTAAAACAAACTGAGCAATAGCCCTAACCATAAACCTTAACTTAAACCAAACCTTAACACTACACCTAGACCTAACCCTAGCCCTAATTCGAGTCCTAATCTTAACCTTAATACTAACCCTAACTCTGACTCATATCCTAACACTCACCCTAGCTCTAAACCCACCCTAACCTTAAACTGAACCCTTACAGTAACCCTTGCCTTAATTAGAGTCCTAAACCTAATCTAAAAATAAACCTGACGCTGACTATTAGCCTAACACTAAAAATAACTCTAAATTTCAACCTAACATTAAACCTAATCCTAACACTAGAGGTTTAACCCCTAACCATAACCCTAAAACTAACCCTAAAAACTCTAGTTCTTACATTAGTCATTGCTCTAACCCTAGCCATAACCCTAACACAAAAACTAGCCCCAATCCAAGCCCTAAACCTAGCTTTAACCCTAACCCTAGCCCTAACCCTAGCTCTAAGCCTATTCCTTACCCTATGCCAAACCCTAAACCTAATGCTAATCCTAATCCTAACCCTAATCCTTAACCTAATCCAAACCCTAACCCTATTAGTAGTCCTAACCCTAGCACTCATTCCAGCTCTAACCATAACCCAAACCCTAACCCTAACCCTGACCCTTATTATGATTGTAACACTAATCATAGGTCTAAACCTGAACCTAACCTTAAACCGAACCCTAACACTAGCCCTACTGGTAACGTTATACCTAAACCTAAACCTAACACTAGCCCTAGACCTAAAGAAAAATCCAGCCCTAGTCCTAACAATAACCCTTAACCTAAAGCCAAACACTAACCCTTCCCCTAGACTTAACCCTAGTTCTAATTCTGGCTTTCATATTAACCATAACCCTAAATTGAACACTGACCCTGACACTAACACTAACCCTAGCTCTAAACATCACCCTAACACTAAACCTAACCCTAAAACTATACTTAGCTATAACATTAACCCTATAACTAGCCCTAATCATAATAAAGTTCTTACATTTGCCATAGCCCTAACCTATCGCAAAATCTAGCCCTACCCCAAGCCCTACCCTTACTTTAACCCTAAAGCTAACCATAATCCTAACCTTAGCCCTAACCCTTATTAAGCCTAATCCTAGACCTAATACTAAGCATAACACTAGCCCTATCACTAGCTCTAACCCTATCCATTACCCTAATGACAACCCTAATGCTTCTGCTACCCTAGGCCAAATCCTAATCCTATCCTTAACCCTAACCCTATCCATTAACCTACACCTAACCTGAACTCTAAACCTAAAACTATCATTAACCTATCCCTAACCATAATGATAACTCGAGCCTTAAACCTAAACCTTAATCTAATGAAAACCCTAACCCTGACCCTGACCCTAATAATACCCATAGCTCTAAACCTGACCCTAACAAGAAACCTAACCCTTACAATTGACCTCGCTATAAACTAACCCCAAAACTCTCTCTAACTGTAACCCTAGACCTGACATAAGCCCTAGCTCTAATCATAGTCCTAATCCTAACACAAACCTTAGCCCACATCCTAGCCATAATCCTCACCTTAATCATAAACATAACCCTAACCATAACCCTAATTCTAATCCTCACCCTAGTCCTAAAAGTAGCTATAATCCCATCCCTTAACCTAACCATAACCCTAACACCAAGACTAAGCCTAGCCCTAAACCTAGGCCTAACCCTAACACTAACCCTAGTCCTAATCTCAGCCCTAATTAGGCCTATCCCTAACCCAACCTTAACCCTAGCCCTAAGACTAACTCAAACTCTTACCCTAGCCTTATAACTAGTTTTAACCCTATCCCTTACCATCACCCTATACCTAGCCCTAATTTTATCCCTAATCCTAGCCCTATCCTTACCCCTAGCTCAAAGCCTAGATCTAAACCTAACTCTAAATATAACTCTAAAACTAAGCCTAAACCTCACACTAACACTAGCCCTGATCCTAACATTAATCCTAAAACTAGCCCTAACTCTACCCCCAGCCCTAAAACAAAACCGAATCATAATCCTAACCCTAACACTTAACCTAAACCAAACCCTAACCCTACACCTAGTGCTAATCCTATCTCTAATTCTAGTCCTAACCCTAACCTGAAAACTAATCCGGACCCTGACTCTGACCCTAACATTAAACCTAACTGTATACATCATTGTAACCATGAACTTAAACCAAACACTAGATGTAGCCCTAACCCTGACCCTATCACTAGCTCTAACCATAACACTACTTCATACATTAGCCATAGCCTTAACCCTAGCCCTAACCTAACCCCAAACCTAGCCTTATTCCGAGTCCTAAACCTAGTTTTTTTATATTTATTTTTTAGTTTGTGGTGGACACAACATCTTTATTTCATTGGTATGTGGTGCTGAGGATAGAAACCAGTACCCTGCGCATGCCAGGTGAGCACGCTACTTCTTGAGCCACATCCCCAGCCCCTAAACCTAGCTTTAACCCTAAATGTAAACCTAAACCTAATCCAAATAAAAGCCCTAATCATATACATAACCCTACCCCTAATCTTAGGTCTAACCCTATCCATTACCCTAATGATAACCGTAACCTTATGCTAACCCTAGGCCTAACCCTAACCATATCCATTATAGTAAAACACATCTAAACCCTAAACCTAACCCTTTCATTACCTTAACCCTAAACCTAGTGATAGTTCAAGCCCTAAACCTAAACCCTTACCTAACCCAAATCCTCACCTTGATCCTGACTGTAATAATAACCCTAGCTCTAAAACTGACCATTAGTATAAACCTAAACCCTACACTGGACCAAGCCATAAACCTAACACTATCCCTAACTGTAACCCTAGACCTGACATTAGTCCTAGCCCTAATACTTGCCCTAACCCTAACACAAACATTAGCCCTCATCCTAGCCCTAAACCTACATTTAATCATAACCCTAAACCTAACCCTAGACTTAACCCTAATACTAACCCTTGCCCTAGCACTCAACCTAGCTATAACCAATACCTTACCCTAAACGTAACCCTAACTCTAACCCTAAACCAAAGTCTAAACCTAACATTAACACTAGCCCTAATTTAGCCCTATTCTTAACCATAACCCTAACCCTAGCACTAAGACTAACTCTAGCTCTCATACTAGCCCTATCACTATTTCTAACCCTAACCCTTATCATAATCCTAAACCTAACCCAAACTCTAGTCCTAGCCCTTGCCCTATACTTAGCCCTAGCCCTAACCATAGATCAAAACCTAACTCTAAATCTATCCCTAACACGAAGCCTAAGCCTAACCATTATAAATAGATTTATATTTAGACTCTGTGTCTACAGATGTTGGCTTCAATTATTATTTAGAATACAGTCATTAGTTTCATAAAAGGCATTCCAATTCTGGTGATGTATAGAGAACTGAGGATCAGGGGTAGGATGCTTTGTTAAGGGGGAAAGAATTGAGTGTATGTGATGATTCTAACTTAGCAAATTTGGAGGAGAACTCTACTGAATAGACAGGGGGAATTTATGGAAGAAGGTATAAATTGAAACTCCTTATCTGTATTCATAAAATTACCCTATGTATGAATAGTAAAAGTTAGGAGGCTGAAAGGGGGATAGAGGGAGAAAGAAAAAAGAAGAAAAAATAACAAGGAAAGAAAGAAAGAGAGAGAGAAAAATAAGAGCAAATAAAGGGGTGGTGAGGTGGGGCTTATGGAATTCCTCTATATTATACTATTCTAGTGATTCAGTTCTTAAAGTCCAATTTCATGGAAAGTTCTTGGTTTCACATATGTTGTGGTTGTGAGGACCAGAGTGGGAAGGGTAGAGGAGAATGGATGAGAAGAGCAAGAAAAGAAAAGTAAGAAAGAAAAAAAGAGTCTCTCAGAACTCTGTTTTCTTTTCTTGCAGTAGGTGGAGTTGTCGATTCCTAGCTTGAGTCTCTGTGCTCAGGGTGGTGGAGGTAGCCAGGATGAGAGTGCTTGAGCTTCTTCCTAGAGCCTTCCTACTCTTAGTCTCTGAATTGGAAACCAGGTGCCTGTACAGTTGCTGTTCTGCATTGATAGCTACACCCCCCAAAAGCTTGTGAGAAAAATCTTGAGTTATCACAGCTGGAGGTAGGGGAGTTGAAAACCAGGTACCTGATAAGTTGCAAAACCAAGCTGGTAGCCATGCTCACCAATAGATGGCGAGTAAGGTTTTGCAAGATGGATTCAATCGAGAGCCTCCGCCTGCGCCTGCAAGGTAGGCAGACCTGCGACCGACCGGCAGAACAGGCCCAGCGGCCCGTCAGCGTGGTAGACAGATTACCACAATTGGAGGAGGAGCACAGCTGCCGTCCGCCCCTGCAAGGGGGACTTTTCAACTATACAAGAGCTATATAAATATATAGGGGGAAAATTTCAATAACACAACAGTTTCACCAAGCAGAAAGAAACGCGAGCAGTATGAAAAGACAAGGAAAGAAAGGACCACAAGCAATGCAGGTCAACTCAACTTTAGAAGAGGTAATAGCTGCAGCAGATGGAATGTCAGATAAAGAATTCAGGATATACATGCTTCAGATGATCTGGAGT
>NW_026007803.1:16642-49737 GCF_001458135.2 Marmota marmota marmota
GTAGCCCTAAGCTGAAGCATGCAAAGCAACTTTATGTGAGAGCACTTTAGGAGAAAACAGGGAAATGTGCATGTACTGAACTACCTTCCCAATTATTTGGTCAGATTTCTTTGATATTGTGAAAGATTCATCTATTAGCCTACCCAACTTGGCTCCCCAAGTGTGGGACTTCTAGGATCAAAGGGACTCTAAACAGGTTAAGGTTAGTGTTAGAGTTAGTGTTAGGACTAGGATTATACCTAGTGTTAAGGTAAGAGGTTTGTTTTCAAATTTCTATGATAGTGTGCAGGATTCATATTTTTCCTATTTTGACTCTACTCTAAATTTTTGGGCCTCCTACATAAAGGGTTTTCTTTCAGGAACAGTTTCAATTTTCATGTTTCTCTTTTTTCCCTATAGGGGTGAATGGAAATGAAGCTGTAAATTGAACAGGGTTTGGGCTAGCTGCTTGAAACTTTCACACACTCCATCAATTTTCAGTGAGCCTAATCTGGTGTTTGCCGTGGAAGTGGCCCTAAACTGAAGTAGAAAGTAACAGCTTTATGTCTGAGTGCTTTAGGAGCCAGCAGAATACCCATGTACTGAAAGAGCTTCAAAAATTTTTGGTCAAATTAATTTGATACTGTACAGGATTCATCCTTGATATAGCCTTAGGATGCTCCCCAAGTTTGGGCCTTCAAGGTTCAATGGTTCAGTGTCAGGAACAGTATGAATTTTTAGGTTTCAATTCGTAGTGGCCTATAGGTGCGAATGGCAATGGAGCTGGAAATCAAACAGGGTTGGTGCTAGCTGCATGAAACTTCACACACCCAATCAGCTCTCTGTGGGCACTCTTTGGTTGTTCTTTGTGAAAGCACCTTAAGCTGAAGCATGGAAAACCATTTATCCATGTTCACTTTAAGAAAAAAAACAGGAAAATATGAATGTACTGAAATACCTCTTTCATTTTGTACCAAATTCTTTGATACTGCACAAGATTCATCTGTTAAGGTGTGCTGCTAGGCTCCCCAAGTTTGGGACTTCTATGATCATAGGTTCTCTAAGCAGGTTAGAATTAGGTTAGGGTTGGTCTAGATCTAGTGTTAGAGTTAGAGTGAGTTTTGTTCAAATTCATTTGATACTTGGCATAATTCATCTTTTACCTAGCCTTAGTAATTTCCCCAGGTTTGGGCCTTATCCCTTCAATGGTTTGCTATCATGAACAGTTTGTATTTTAAGGTTTCCTTCATTTTGACCTATATGGGTAAATGGAAATGGAACTTGAAATCAAACAGGGTTGGTTCTCACTGCTTAAAACTACATACACTCAATCAGTTCTATGTGGGCACTTTCTGATTTCTTCCTTGTGAAAGTTTCCCAAAGCTGAAGCATGCAAAGACATCTTTATCTGAAAGTACTGTAGGAGACAACAGGGAAATATATATGTACTGAACTACCTCCCCAAATTATTTGACCAGATTTCTTTGATACTGCACAAGATTCATCTGTTAGCTTGCACCACTAGGCTCCCTTAATTTGGGACTTCAATTATAAAAGGTTCTCTAAACAGATTAGGGTTAGGTTTATGGTTAGCGTAAGGGCTAGGTTTAAAACAAGTGTTAGGGTTAGAGTCAGTTTTGTTCATGTATCTTTGATACTGGGTAGGATTTATCTTTTACCTAACCTCACAATGTTCCCTGGTTTGGGCCTTCTTGGTTAAATGGTTTGCTATCAGAAACAGTTTGTATTTTAAGATTTCACTTTATTTTGAACTATTTTGGTTAAGAGAAATGGAGCACGGAATCAAACAGGGTTGGTGCTAGCTGCTTGAAACTGCACACACTCAATCAGTTTTCTGTGGGCACTCTCTTGTTCCTTATGATGTTGCCCTCAGATGAAACATGCAATGCAACTTATCCCAGAGCACTTTTGGAGAAATCAAGGAAGTATGCATGTACTGAAACACTTCACCCAATTATTTGCTCAGATTTCTTTGATACTGTGCAGGATTTATCTGATAGCTTACCCGACTAGGCTCCCTTAGTTTGGGACTTCTATGATCAAATGTTCTCTAAACAGGCTAGGGTGAGCTGTAGGGTTAGAATTAAGGATAGATCTAGTTTTAGGTTTACAGTAGTTTTGTTCAAATTTCTTTGATACTAGGCAGGATTTATCTTTTACCTAGGCTTAGTATGTTACCAAGATTTGGGCCTTCTAGGTTCACTGGTTGGCTGTCAGTATTTCAGTTTTTATCTTAAGGTTTCACTTCATTTTGACCTATATGGGTAAATGGAAATGGAGCTGGAAATCAAACAGGGTTTTTGCTAGCTGCTTGAAAGTTCACACTCTCAATCAGTTCTCTGTGAGGATGCTCTGGTTTTATCCTTGTGAAAGTATCTCAAAGATAAAACATGCAAATACAACACTATGTGAGAGCATTTTATGAAACAAAGGAAAATATGCCTGTACTGAACTACCTCCCACAATCATTTGGTCAGATTTCTTTGATACTGGGCAGGATTCATCTGTTAGCTTTCCCCATTAGGCTCCTCAACTTTGGGACTTTTATGATCAAAGGTTCTCTAATCAGGTTAGGTTTAGGCTTATGGTTAGAGTTAGGTCTAGTGTTAGGGTTAGAATTTGTCTTCTTCAAATTTCTTTGATACTGGACAAGATACATTTTTACCTAGCCTTACTATGTTTCCCAGCTTTCGGCCTTCTCGGTTCAATTCTTTCATAACAGGAACAATTTGTATTTTATGTATTCACTTCATTTTGACCTACATGGGTAAATGGACATGGAGCTGGAAATCAAACAGGGTTGGTGCTAACTGCTTGAAACTTCACACACTCAATCAGTTCTCTGTGGTCACTCTCTGGTTTGTTCCTTGTGAAATTAGTAATAAGCTAAAGCATGCAATACAAATTTATCTGATAACACTTTAGGAGAAAACAGGGAAATATGCTTGTACTGAAATAGCTCCCCCAATTATTTTGTCAGATATCTTTGAAACTGCCCATGATTCATCTGTAAGCTTGCCCCACTAGACTCCCCAATTTTGAAACTTCTATGATCAAATGTTCTCTAAACAGATTAGGTTTAGTGTTAGACTTAGTGTTAGGACTAGGTTAGACCTGGTGTTAGGGTTAGAGTTAGTTTTTTAAAAAATTTCTTTGATACTGGGCAGGATTCACCTTTTTCCTATTTTTACTGTACCCCAAATGTTTGGGCCTCCTACATAAAAGGGTTTTCTCTCAGGAACAGTTTCAATTTTCATGTTTCTCTTCTTTTTTGCCCTATAGGGGTGAATGGATATGAAGCTAGAAATCAAACAGGGTTTGTGCTAGTTGCTTGAAACTTCTCACACTCAATCAGTTCTCAGTGAGCATTCTCTGGTTTGTTTCCTCTGAAGTATCCCTAAGCGGAAGTAGAAAGAAACAGCTTTATCTCTGAGTGCTTTAGGAGCAAGCAAAATATACATGTACTAAAAGAGCTTAAATTTTTTTGGTCGGATTATTTTGATACTGTACAGGATTCATCCTTGCCCAACCTTAATAGGGTCCCTGAGTTTGGGCCTTCAAGGTTCAATGGTTCAGTATCAGGAACAATTTGAATTTTTAGTTTTCACTACATTATGGCTATAGGTGTGAATGGAAATGGAACTGGAAATCAAACAGGGTTTGTGCTAGCTGCATGAAACTTCACACATTCAATCACTTCACTATGGGCATGCTCTGGTTTGTTCCTTGTGAAAGTACCTTAAGCTGAAGCATGAAAAATCAATTTATCCAAGAGCACTTTAGGAGAAAACAGGGGAAATAGGCATGTACTGAAACACCTCCCCCAATTATTGGTCAGATTTTTTTGATACTGGGTAGGATTCATCTGTTACCTTGCCTTCTAGGCACCACAAGTTTGGGACTTTTAAGATCAAGCCCTATGAACAGGAAAGGCTTAGTTTTAGGATTAGGGTTAGGGCTAGGGTTAGAACTAATGTTCGGGTTAGAATTAGTTTTGTTCAAATTTCTTTGATACTGGTCATGATTCATCTTTTATCTAGCATTAACATGTTTCCCATGTTGGACCTTCTCAGTTCAAGGTTCACTGTTAGGAACAGTTTGTGTTTTAAGGTTTCACTTCATCTTGACTTCTATGGGTTAGTGTTAGGATTAGGGCTATGGCTCGGTTTTGTTTTAGGGCTAGGACTAGGGTTAGGGCTACATTTTGAATTAGGGTTAGGGTTAGGGCTAGTGTTAGTGTGAGGTTTAGGCTTAGGGTTAGGGATAGAGTTAGGGTTAGATCCAGGGTTAGGGTTAGGGTTAGGGTTAGTGTTACAGTAAAAGATAGGGTCAGAACTAGGGAAACGGCTAGGACGAGAGTTAGATTTAGATTTATGACTAGGCTTAGGGTTAGGGTTAGGGTTAGGGTTAAAGCTATTTAGGGCTAGGATTAGGGCTAGGGTTAGGCCTAGGGGTAGGGCTAGGATTAGGATTAGAATTGGTTTTAGGATTAAGTTTAGGGAAATGGGTGAAGTTATAACTAGCTTTAGGGCTAGGGTGAGGGTTAGAATTAGAATTAGTGGTAGGGTTAGTGTTTCGGTTAGGATTAAGGCTAGGTTTAGGGCTAGGGTTTTTGTTAGGTTCAGGGCTAGAACTAGGACTATGTTTAGGGTAAAGGTCAGGTTTACAGTTAGGGGTATTAATAGGGTTAAGGTCAGGGTTAGCATTTGGTAAAGGTCAACGTTTAGGATTAGGGCTTGAATTAGTGTTAGATTCAGGCTTATGGTTAGGGTAATGGATAGGGTTAGGTTTAGGTTTCAGTTAAGGTTTATGGTAATGGATGGGTTAGGTTTAGCAATAGGGTTAAGGTTAGCATTTGGTTAGGATTATGTTTAATATAATGGATAGATTTAGAGCTAGCATTAGGGCTAGGTTATTGTTTGGATTAAGTCTAGGATTAGAGTTAGGTTTAGGGATAGGGCTATGGTTTGGTTTATGGAAAGTGTTAGGTTTAGGGCTAGGGTTATGGTTATGTTAGGGTAAGTGTTTGAGCTAGATTTAGGGCTAGGGCGAGGGTTAGGTTTATGTTTAGGTCTAGGGATATGTTTATGTTTAGGTTTTGGTTTAGGATTTGGTTTATGGCTAGAGTTTTCATTACAGTTAGGGTTAGGTTTAGGGTAATGGATGTTAGATTTAGGGTTAGGGTTAGGGCATAGATTAGGGCTAGTTTTAGGATTAGGTTTAGTGTATGGCTTAATGTTTCTTCTAGGTTTAGGGCTTTGCTGAGGTTTAGGTTTATGGTTAGGTCTTGGGATACGTTTATGTTTAGGGTTAGGTTTAGTGTTGGGGATAGGATTATAATTAGGGTTAGGGTTAGGGTAATAGACAGGCTGAGAATTAAAATTTGAGCTAGGATTAAGGTTAGGATAAAAGCTAGGATTAGGGTTATGGTTTAGGATAGGGCTAGGGTAATGTTTAGGGTAAGGGTTTGGCTTTGAACTAGGGTTAGGTCTAAGGCAAGGTTTAGTGTTAGGGTTAGATTTAGGGCTAGGGTTAGGGTTAGGTTTAGGGTTATGCTTATGGCTAAGTTTAGGCCTAGGATTATGGCTAGGTTTTGTGTTAGGTTTAGGGCTAGGGTTAGGACTATGGTTAGGGTTAGGACTACTGATAGGGTTAAGATTAGGGTTAAAATAGGTTTAGGGCTAGGGTTATGTTTAGGGCTGGTATTAGTGTTAGGGTTATGGCTAGGTCTAGTGTTAGGATTAGGTTTTGGGTTAGGGTCAGGTTTAGAGTTAGGGTCAGGGTCAGTGTTCTGGATAGGATTAGGGTTAGGTTTAGAGCCAGAATTAGGACTAGTATTAGTTCTAGGTGTAGGGTAAGTGTTTAGTTTAGGTTAAGGGTTATTGTTAGGGCTAGAGCTAGGATTTTGTTTAGGTCTAGGGCTAGAATTATAGCTATATTTAAGATTAGTTTTGGGTCTAGACTTAGTGTTAGGGTTAGGTATAGTTATAGCATTACTGGTAGGGCTAGTGTTAGGGTTTGGTTTTGGGTTAGGGTCAGGTTTAGACCTATGGTTACTGTTAGGATCAGAATAAGGATCAGCATTAGGGTTAGAACTAGAATGAGGGCTAGGGTTAGGACTAGTAATACTGTTAGTGTTTATGTTAGGCTAAGGATTAGGGTTAGGACTAGGGTTAGCATTTGGTTTAGGGTTTGGCTTAGGCTAAGGGATAGGGTTGGAGCTAGGGTTAGGGTTAGGGTGAGGGCTAGTGTTAGGGTTTAGATTAGGGTTTAAGCTTGGGTTAGGACTAGAAGTAGGGGTAGGTTTTGTGTTAGTGTTAGGGCTAGGGTTATGACAATGACTAATATACAAACTAGGGTTATGATTAGGGCTAGTATTAGGGTTAGGGTTAAGGCTAGATCTAGTGTCAGGGTTAATTTAAAGTTAGGGTGATGTTTAGAGCTAGGATTAGTTTTAGGATCAGAGTCAGGGTCAGGGTTATTTTTAGAGTTAGGGTTAGGGCTAGGTGTAGGTTTATAGTTTGGTTTAGGTTAAGGGTTAGGGTTAGGGAAATTGCTTGGTTTTGTTTTATGGCTAGGCCTAGGGGTAAGGAAAGTTTTAGATTAGCATTATTGTTAGGGCTAATGTTAGAGTTAGGATTAGCATTATGGTTATGGTTAAATTTAGAGTTAGGTTTAAATTTAGAGTTAGGTTTAAATCCAGGGTTGGGCTAGGGCTAAGGATGGAACTAGGGAGAGGGTTAGGGCAAGAGTTAGAGTTAGTCTTAAGGCTAGGTTTAGGGTTAGGATAGGACTAAATTAGGGTTAGTGCTAGGCTTAGTTTAGTGTTAGGCCTAGGGTTAAGGCAAGGGTTATGGTTAGGTTTAAGATTATGGTTAGGTTTAGGGTTATGGTTAGGTTTAGGGTAAGGGATATGGTTATAGGTAGGTTTAGGGCTAGGGCAAGGTTTAGAATTAGGGTTAAACCTCGGGTTATGGTTTGGGTTAGGACTAAGGCTAGGTTTAGGGCCCGGATTAGGGCTAGGGCTAATTTCAGTTCCAGTTTTACAGTTAAAGACATTTTTAGGGTTAGGTTAAATGTAGTGTAAGGGTTAGGTTTAGGGTTAGGGTCAGGTTTAGAGCTAAGGGTATTGTTTGGGTCAGGGTTGTGATTAGTGTTTGGGATAGGTTAAGGTTTAAATTTAGGGCTCAAATTAGCATAGGGTTAGGATTAGAATAATGATATAGTTAGGTTTAGGTTTCAAGTTAGGTTTAGGGTAATGAATAGGGTTAGGATTAGGGATATGGTAAGGTTTAGGCCTAGGGGTAGCATTAGGGTTAGGATTATGGTTAGGGTAATGGATAGGGTTAGAGCTAAGATTATGATTATTCTTAGTGCTAGGTTTAGGGTTAAGGTTAGGGTTAGGGTTAAAGCTCAGTTTAGGGCTCAGATTAGGCTAGGTTTTGGGGTAAGTTAAGGCTAGGGTTAGGGTTATGGCTAATGCAAGTACTAGGGTTACAATTAGGGCTAGTTTTAGGGTTAGGGTTAGGGCTAGGTCTAGTGTTATGTTTAGGGTTATGTTTAGGGTTATGTTTAGGGTGATGTTTAAGGCTAGGGTTACTGTTAGCATCAAAATCAGGGTTAGGGTTAGTTTTAGGGTTCTGCTTAAAACTCGAATTAGGGCTAGGGTTAGGGCTAGGTGTAGGGTTAGTGTTTGGTTTAGGTTAAGGGTTAGGGGTATGGATCTGTCTCAGTTATGTATTAGGGCTAGGGCTAGAGCTAGGGCTAGGTTTAGGAGTAGCATTAGGGTTAGGGTTAGGGTTAGTGTTAGGTTTAGGCTTAGGCTTTGCATTAGTGTTAGATTTAGAGTTAGGGTTAGATCTAGGGTTAGGGCTAGGGCTAAGGAAATGGCCAGGATTAGGCCTAGGTTTAGGTCTAGGTTTTGGGTTCCAGTAAGGAATAGGGTTAGAACTAGTTTTAGGGCTAGGGAGAGAGTTAGACTTAGTTTTAGGGCTAGGGTTAGGATTAGGGTTAGGGATAGGACTGAGGTAGGTCTATGATTAGGGATAGGGTTGGTTTTATGTTAGGCCTAGGTTTAAGGTTAGGGTTATGATGAAGGCTATGTTTAGGGCTAATATGGGCTAGGGTTTGTGTTTGGGTTAGGGCTAGGATTATATCTAGAGCTAATGTCAGGTCTAGGGTTATGGTTATGGATAGTTTTAGGGTTAGGTTTTGGTTATGCCTAATGTAAGGATTAGGTTTAGGGTAAGGGTTAGGTTAGAGCTACGGGAATTATTATGATCAGGGTCATGGTTAGGGTTTCTTTTAGGTTTGAGTTTAGGGTTAGGGCTCAAATTGCTATTGGGGTCATGGTTAGGGTAATGATAGGGTTAGATTTAGGGTACAGGTTAGGTTTAGGATAACTGATAGTGTTGGGGTTACTGATAGGTTTGGGGTTAGGCCTAGGGTTAGCATTAGGGAAAGGGTTATGTTTAGGGTAATGGATACAGTTAGAGTTAATGTTAGGGCTAGGGTTATGGTTAGGATTAGGTCTTGAGATAGGGTTAGGTCTAAAGTTAGCATTAGTGTATGGATTATGATTAGGGTAATGGATACAATTAGAGCTAAGGTTATAGCTAGACTTATGGTTAGGTTTAGGTCTTGAGTTTGTGTTAGGGTATGGGTTAGAACTAGGGTTAGGGTTAGTGTTATGTTTAGTGTAAGAGTTAGGCTCTGAGCTATGATTAGGGTTAGAGCAAGGGTTAAGTTCAGGGTTGTATTTAGGGATAGGATTAAGGTAGGTTTAGGGTTAGGGTAAGGGTTAGGGAAATGGTTATAATTTTAGGGTTAGGGTTAGGGTAATAAATACGGTTAGATGTAGGTTTAGGGTTAGGGACAGGGTTAGATTTAAGTTTAGGGTTAGGTCTATGGTTATGTTTAGGTTTATGGTAAGGGTTAGTGTTTGATCTATGGTTAGGGCTATAGCGAGTATTAGTTTAGGGTTAGGTCTAGGGTTAGTTTTCTGTTTAGGGTTAGGGTTATGGTAAGGATTAAGGCTAGGGTTAAAATTAGGTTTAGGTTTAGGGTTAGGGTAATGGGTTTGGAGCTAGGATTAGGGCTAGGGTTAAGGTTAGAATTAGGACTAGGATTAGTGTTAGATTCAGGGATAGTTCTAGGTTTATGTTTATAGTAATGGTTAGGTTTTGAGCTAGGGTTAGGACTAAGGCGAGGGTTAGGTTTGGGTTAGGGCTAGGGTTAGGTTTAGGGTTATGCTTAGGCCTAGGTTAAGGCCTGGGATTAGCTCTAGGTTATATGTTAGGTTTAGGCCTAGGGTTAAAGATGTGAGTAATGTAAGAGCTAGCATTATGATTAGGGCTAGTTTTAGTGTTAGGGTTATGTCAAGATCTAGTGTTGGGTTTAGATTTTCAGTTAGGGTCAGGTTTAGAAGTAGGTTTACTGTTAAAGGCAGAGTCAGTGTTTGGGTTAGAGTTCAAATTAGGGTTACAGCCAGAATTAGGACTAGGTTTAGTTGTAGGGGTAGGGTTAATGTTTGTGTTAGGATAAGGGTTATTGTTAGGCCTAGGACTAGGTTTTTGTTTAGGTCGAGGGCTAGAGATAAGGCTAGATTTAGGATTAGGTCTAGGTCCAGGGCTAGAGTTAGGTTTTAGTCTAGTATTAGGGTCAGGTTTAGAACTAGGGTTTGTGTTAGGGTCAGGAAATGTGTCAGGGTTAGTGTTCGGGTTTGGGATAGGATTAGAGCTAGAATGAGGGCTAGGTTCAGGACTACTAATAAGGTTAGGATTTTTGTTAGCCTAAGGTTTAGGCATAGGTCTAGGGCTACCATTAGGGTTAGGGTTATTCATAGGGTAAGGTATAGCCTTAGAGCTAGGGTTAGGGCTAGAGTTAGGGTTAGGGATAAATCTATGTTTAGGGCTCGAATTAGGGCTAGTTTTTGTGTTAGCGTTAGGGCTAATTGTTAGGGCAATGGCTAATGTAAGAACTAGGGTTAAAATGAGGGTTAGTTTTAGGGTTAGGTTTATGGGTAGCTCTAGTGTTAGGGTTAGGTTCAAGGTTAGGATGATATTTAGAGCTAGAGTTAATGTTAGGATTTGAGTCAGGGTCAGGGTTAGGGTTAGGACTCGAATTAGGAATAGGTTTACTTTAAGGTTTCAGTTTAAGGTTAGGAGGGTGTTTAGAGCTAGGGTGAGTGTTAGGATATGAGTCAGGGTCAGGGTTAGATTTAAGGTTAGGATTAGGACTCGAATTAAGGCTATGGTTAGGTCTAGGTGTAGCGTTAGGGTTTGGTTTAAGTTAAGGTTTATGGTTAGGGCTATTGCTCAGTTTGTTTTACTGCTATGGTTAGGGTTAGGGCTAGTTTTATGATCAGCATTAGGGTTAGGGCTAGTTTTAGTGTTAGGCTTAGGCTTAGGGTTAGGGTTAGATTTCGAGTTAGGGTTAGATCTAGGGTTAGGGCTAGGACTAAGGATAGGGCAAGGGTTAGGGCTAGAGTTAGGGCTAGGGTTATGTTTACTGTAATGTATAGGGTTAGAACTAAGGGACAAGGCTAGTGTGAGAATTAGAGTTAGTCTTAGGTCTAGGGTTAGTATTAGGTTTAGGTATAAGTTTATCTGTAGGGCCAGTGTTAGGGTTTGCTCTAGAGTTATGGTCAGGTTTAGACCTAGGGTTTGTGTTAGAGTCAGAATAAGGGTCAGGATTAGCATTAGGGTTTGGGATAGGATTAAAGCTAGAATGAGGGTCAGGACTATTAATATTGTTAGGATTTTGGTTAGCCTAAGGAATAGGGATAGGTCTATGGTTACCATTAAGGTTAGGGTTTTACTTAGGTAAAGGATAAGTTTAGAGCTAGGGTTAGGGTTAGGGTTAAAGCTAGGTTTAGGGCTCAGTTTAGAGCTAGTTTTTGTGTTAGAGTTAGGGTAAGGGTTAGGGCAATCGCTAATGTAAGAACTGGGGTTACAATTACGGTTAGTTTTAGGGTTAGGGTTAGGGTAGTTCTAGTTTAGGGTTAGGTTTAAAGTTAGGGTGATAATTAGAGGTAGGGTTAGTGTTAAGATATGAGTCAGGTTCAGGGTTAGGGTTAGGAATCAAATAAAGGCTAGGGTTACTGTTAGGTTTTGGTTTAATGTTAGGATGGTGTTTAGAGCTAGGGTGAATTTAAGATATTAGTCAGGGTCAGGGTTAATTTTATGGTTACTGTTAGGACTCGAATTAAGGCTAGGGTTAGGTCTAGGTGTAGTGTTAGTGTTTGGTTTAAGTTAAGGTTTAGGGTTAGGGCTATTGCTCAGTTTTGTTTTACTGCTAGGGTTAGGGTTAGGGCTATTTTTACAATTAGCATTAGGGTTAGGGTTAGGGTTAGTGTTAGTGTTAGGCTTAGGCTTAGGGTTAAGGTTAGATTTAGAGTTAGGTTTAGATCTAGGGTTAGGGCTAGGACTAAGGATAGGGATAGGGTTAGGGTTATAGTAAGAGATAGTGTTAGAACTAGCAATAGGGCTAGTGTAAGAATTAGAGTTAGTCTCCAAGCTAAAGTTAGGGTTTAGGTTAGTGATAGGTCTAGAATTAAGGCTAGGATTAGGGTTAGGGTTAGTGTTCAGCTTAAGCATAGAGTTAGGGTTAGATGTAGGATTAAGTTTAGGGTAAGGGATGGTGTTATAGCTAGGTTGAGAAGTAGGCTGATGTTTAGAATTAGGGTTAGGGCTATGGTTAGGGTTAGGATATTGATTAAGTTTAGGGCAATATAATGGCTAGGGTTTGTTTTATGGTTAGGCCTAGGATTAGAAGTATGGCTAATTTCAGGTATAAAATTATTCTTAAAGATAGTTTTAGATTTAGGATTATGGCTACATCTAGTGTAAGGTTTAGGTTAGGGTCGGGTTTAGGGATAGGCCTATTATTATGGTCAAGGTTCGGGTTAGGGTTTGGGATAGGTTAAGGCTTAAAGTTAGGAATAGAATTAGCTATAGGGTTAGGGTTAGGATAATGTTAGGCTTAATATTAGGATTCGTGTTAGGTAAATGGATAGGGATAGGTTTAGAGATAAGTTTAGCATTAGGGTTAGGGTTAGGGTTATTATAATGGATAGAGTTAGAGCTAGGGTTAGGGCGAGGCTTCTGGTTATGATTAGGGCTAGGATTAGGGTTAGGGTTAAGGTTAGGTTTAAAGCTGGGGTTAGGGCTCAGATTAGGGCTAGGTTTTGTGTTAAGTTAGTGCTAGGGTTAGGGTTATGGCTAATGTAAGTACCAGGGTTACGATTAGGGATAATTTTAGGGTTGAGATTAGGGCTAGGTTTAGTGTTAGGGTTAGGTTTAGGGTTAGGGTTATGTTTAGAGCTAGGGTTAGTGTTAGTGTCAGAGTGAGGTCAGGGTTAATTTTAGTGTTTGGCTTAAAACTCGAAATAGGGCTAGGGTTAGGGGTAGGTGTATGGTTAGGGTTTTGTTTAGTTTAATGGTTAGTGTTAGAGCTATGGCTTGGTTTTGTTTTAGGGCTAGGGCTAGGGTTAGGGATAGTTTTAGGATTAGTGTTAGGCTTAGGGCTAGTGTTAGGGTTAGGCTTATGCTTCGGGTTAGTGTTAGATTTAGAGTTAGATTTTGATCTAATGTTAGTGCTAGCACTATGTATAGAGCAAGGGTTAGCACTAGGTTTAGGGCTTGCTTTAGGGTTATGGTAAGGGATAGGTTTAGGATAGTGTGAGAGTTAGAGTTAGTCTTAGGTATAGGGTTAGGGTTAGGGATAGGGCAGAATTTAACCCTAGCCATAGATCTAACCCTAGATCTAACCATAACTCTAAATTTAACCCTAACCTTAAGCCTAAACCTCACCCTACCACTAGCTGAACACTATCGCTAATCATAAAACTAACCCTAACACTAGCCCTAGCCCTAAAACTAACCCGAGTCATTGACCTAAACCTACACCTTAACCTAAACCAATCCCTAACCCTACAACTAGCCATAACACTAGCTCTAATTCGAGCCCTAGGCCTAAAACTAACCCTGACCCAGACTCTTATCCAAACACTAACCCTAGTTCTAAATATCACCCTAAACCTAAAGCTAAAGCTAACACTAAACCTAGCCCAATCCCTAACCCTAAAACTAACCCTAATCATAACCCTAGTTCTTACATTAGCCATAGCCCTAACCGTAGCCCTAACCCTAACACAAAAAATAGCCCTAATCTGAGCCCCAACACTAGATTAATTCTAACCCTAACCCTAGCCCTAACCCTAACCCTAATCCTAGCCCTAACCCTAGCTCTACCCCTCTCCCTTACCCTAAGCCAAATCCTATCCATAATGCTAACCCAAGTCCTAATTCTAATCCATAGCCTAAACAAAACCCTAAACCTAGTACTAGTCCTAACCAAAGCCCTCATTGTAGCTCTAACCCTAACCCAAAACCTAACCCTAACTTTCACTCTTATTCTGACCCTAACACTAATTATAGGTCTAAACCTGACCCTTATCCTAAACTGAACCCTGAAAATAGCCCTACCAGTAAACTTTTACCTAAACCTAAGCCTAACACTAGCCCTAGACCTAAACCTAATCTTAAATCTTGCGATAACTCTAGCTCTAGACCTAAACAAAAACTTAGTCCTAGCCCTGACAATAACCCTTAACCTAAAACAAACACTAACACTACCCCTAAACCTAAACCTAGTCCTAATTCTGGCTTTCACCCTAACCCTAACTCTAACCTGAACACTGACCCTAACATTAACACTAAACCTAGCTCTAAACCTGACCCTAAACCAAAAACTAAACCTAACACTAGATCTAGCCATAACCCTAACCCTAAAACTACCCTAATTAGAACCCTAGATCTTACATTACCTATAGCACTAGCCCTAGGCCTAAACCTAACACAAAATCTAGCCCTAATTTGAAGCCTAAACCTACCCTAAGCATAACCTTAACCCTAAACCCAGTCTTAACACTCACCCTAACCCTCACCTTAGTTCTAACACTAGCTCAAATCCTAACCCTTACCCTAAACCCAGTAGTAAATCTAGCCTTAAAACTAAAATTAACCCTAAAACTAACCTTACATCTAACCCAATCTATTACCCTAAACATAACCCTAACCCTAATGAAAACTCTAGCCCTAACCCTAAACCTGACCCTGACCATAACCATAACTCTAACCCTAAAAAAACACTAAACCTAACCCTCACCCTAGGACTAACCCTAGCTCAATACCTAACCTTTACCCTAAACCTAATTCTAAGCTAGGATTTCTAGCCCTAATCCAAACCCTAACCCTAACTATAGCCCTAATACAAACACTAACCCTACCCCTAGACCTAAACCTAGTCTTAATTCTGGCTGTAACCTTAATTCTAACTCTAACCTGATCACTGACCCTGACTTTAACAGTAAACCTATCTCTAAACCTGACCTGAACCAAATATCTAAACCTAACACTAGACCTAGCCATAACCCTAACTCTAAAACTAGCCATAATCATTACCCTAGCTCTTAAATTACCCACAGCCCTAACCCTAGGCCTAAACCTAACACAAAACCTAAAGGTAATCCTAGGCCTAAACCTAGCCCTAAGCATAATCCTAACCTTAACCCTAGCCTTAATCCTAACCCAACCCTCGATTAGTCTTAACCCTAGCTAAAAGCCTAACCCTTACCCTAAACATAAACCTACGTCTATCCCTAAATCTAACCCTAACCCTAGTCCTAATCCTAACCTTAACTCTAGCCCTAAACCTAGTTTTAAATCTACCCATTACCCTAAACCTAACTCTAATTCTATTGATAAACCTAGGCCTAAACCTAACCCTAAACCTAACCAGAAAACTAACCCTAGACCCAACCCTAAACCTCACACTTGCCATAGACCTAACCCTAACTCAAACCCTAACCCTTACCATAAACCTAAACATAATCGTAGTCCTAAACCTAAGCCTAAACCTCAATCTAACACTAACCATAACCCTATACCTACATCTAACCATATCCATTAATCTAAAACTAACCCTACCCCTAATGATGATGCTAGCCCTAATCCTAACTCTAACCGTAAACATACTGTAATCTTATCCCTAGACCTAATTCTAAACCTAACCTTCACCCTAGCCCTAACCCTAGATCAAAACCTAACCCTTATGCTAAACATAACCATAAACCTAACCCTAGTTCTAACCCTTACCCAAACCCTAACTCAAGACCTATTCCTAACCATAACCCTAGCCCTAATCTTAGCTCTAACACTGTCCATTATCCTAACCATTACCCTTACCCTAATGCTAACCCTAGGCCTAACACTAACCCTATTGCTAACCCTAACCCAGACCCTATCAATTACCCCAAACCTAAACCTAACCCTAACTCAAGACCTATTACTAACCATAACCCTAGCCCTAGTTCTAACCCTATCAATTATCCTAACAATTACCCTCACCCTAATGCTAACCCTAGGCCTGACACTAACCCTATCACTAACCCTAACCCTATCAATTACCCTAAACCTAAACCTAAACCCTAACCTCAACTAAACTCTAACCCTGATCCTGACCCTAATAATTTCCCTAGCTCTAAACTTGAACCATACCCTAAACCTAACCCTTACACTAGACCTAGCCATAAATCTAATCCTAAAACTACCCTCAAACGTAACCCCAGAGCTGACATTAGCCCTAGCCCTGATCCTAGCCCTAACCCTAACAAAAACCCAAGTCCAATCCAAGCCCTAAACCTAGCCTTAATCCTAACCCTAACCCTAACCCTAGCCCTAACCATAATACTAACCGTAGCCCCAATCTTAGCCATAATTTTGCCCTATCCCTAACCCTAACCCTAGACCTAACAATAACTCTAAATCTCACACTATCCTATCACTAGTTCTAACCCTATTCCTTACCATAACCATAACCCTAGCCCTAAACCTAGTTCTAACCCTTGCTCTATTCATAGCCCTAGCACTTACCTTAGATCAAAATCTAACTCTAAATCTAACCCTAACCAGAAGCCTAAGCCTAAACCTAACACTTGTCCTAACCCTAACACTAATCCTAAACCTAGCCCTAACCTTAGCCCTAGCATTAAAACAAAACCAAGCCATAACTCTAACCCTAACTCTCAAACTAACCAAACCCTAACCATACATCTACCCCTAACCCTAGCCCTAGTTCAAGATTTAAGCCGAACTCTAAAACTAACCCTGACCCTGCCTCTGACACTAACACTAACCCTAGCTCTAAACATCACCCTAACCCTAACACTAAACCTAGCCCTAATCTTAACCCTAAATTAGCCCTAATTGTAACCTTTGTAATTACATTAGCCATAATCCTAACCCTAGCACTAACTTAACCCAAAACCTAGCCCTAATCTGAGCTTTAACCCTAACCCTAACCCAAACCCTAGCTCTAATCATAACCATAACCCTAGCCCTAAACCTAGCTCTAACCCTATCCACTATCATGACCATAACCATAACCCAAATGCTAACCCTAGGCCTATACCTAATGCTATTTCTAATCCTATCCTATCCATTTCACTAAGCCTATCATTACCCTAACCCTAACCCTAATGCTAATTCTATCCCCACCTTTAAGCCTTAACCTATCCCAAACCCTAACCAAGACCTTGACCTTAATAATAAGCCTAGCCCCAATCCTGACCCTAACCCTAAACCTAAACCTTAAACTAGACGTAGCCATAATCCTAACCCTAAAACTATCTTTATACATAATTCTAGATCTGAAATTATCCATAATTCTAATCCTAACCCTAACCCTAAAACAAACCCTAGCCCTCATCCTAGCCCTAAATCTAGGCTTAATCAATATCCTAACCTTAACCATAGTACTAAGTCTAATTCTAAACACCATTCTACCTCTAAACCTAGCTATAACACCATCCCTTACCCAAAACTTAATCCTAAATCTAACCCTAACTCTATGCTTAAATTGAACACTAACCTTAACCCTAATCCTAGCCCTAATTTAGCTCTATCCCTAACCCTAACCCTACCCTTAGCCTGAAGACTAACTCTAATTCTCAAACTAGCCCTATTGCTAGTTCTAAACCTATTTCTTACCATAACCCTAACCCTAGCCCTAATCCTAGCCCTAACCCTTGCCCTATTTTTAGTCATAGTCCTAACCCTATATTTAACCCTAACTCTAAATCTAACCCTAACCCTAAGCCTAAGCCTAACACTAACATTAACCCTAACCCTAATGCTAATCTTGAAAAAATAGCACTAATACTAACCCTAGCAGTAAAACAAAACCGAGCAATAGCCCTATCCCTAAACCTTAACTTAAACCAAACACTAACACTACACCTATACCTAACCCTAGCCTTAATTCGAGTCCTAACAGTAACCTCAAAACTAACCCTGACCCTGACTCATATCCTAAACTCACCCTAGCTCTAAACACCATCCTAACCTTAAACCAAAACCTAACCGTAACCCTAGCCCTTATTTGAGTCCTAACCCTAACCCTGACCCTCACTCATATTGTAACACTAACCCAGCTCTAAATATCACCCTAACCTTAAACCTAACCCTAACACTAGACCTAGCCCTAAACTTAACCATAAAACTAACCCTAATTGTAATCCTAGTTCTTACATTAGCGATTGCCCTAACTCTAGCCCTCACCATAACACAAAAACTAGCCCTAATCTGAGCCCAAAACCTAGCTTTAACCTAAACCTAACCCTAACTCTAGCCCTAACCCTAACTGTAACTCTATCCTTTATCCTAAGTGAAACCCTAACCCTAATGGTAACCATAGACCTATCCCTAACAACCTAACCTTCACTCTAGCCCTAAACCTAGCCTTAATCATAACTCTAACAAAACCCTAGCCCTAACCATAATTCTAACCTTTGCCCTACCTCTAAACCTAGCTCTAACCCCATCACTTACACTAAACCTAACTCTAAGCCTAAAACTAACTCAAGGCCTAAACATAACCATAAACCTAGCCCTATTCCTAGCCCTAATTAAGCCCTATACCTAACCCAAACCCTAGGCCTAGCCCTAAGACTAACTCTCACTTTCTCCCTAGCCCTATCCCTAGCTCTAACCCTATCCCTTACATTAACCCTAATCCTAGCCATAAACCTAGATCTAACGTTAGCCCTATCATTAGCCCTACACCTAACCCTATATCTAATCCTAACTCTAACCTTAAGCCTAAACCTAACCCTAACACTAGCCCTCAAACTAACACTAATCCTAAAATTAGCACTAACCATAGGCCTAGCCCTAAAACAAAAGTGAGCCATAGCCCTAACTTTAAATCTTAAACTAAACCAAAATATAACCCTACACCTAGCCATAATCCTAGCCCTAATTTGAGTCCAAAACCTAACCCTAAAACTTACCTTGATCTTGAATTTGACCCTTACACTAACTCTAGCTCTAAACATCACCCTAACCCTAACCCTAACCCTAACAATAGACCTAGTCCTAACCCTAATCCTATAACTAGCCAAAATTGTAACCCTAGTGCGTACATTGGCTGTGACTTTAAACCTAGCCCTAACTCTAACCAAAATATAGCTCTAAACTGAGACCTAACCCTAGCTTTAACCCTTACACTAACACTAATGCTAGCCCTAACCCTAACCCTAAACATATCCCTAACCCTAGCTCTAACCCTATCCCTTACCCTAAGTTAACCCTAACCCTAATGCTAACACTAGTCTTAACCCTAATCCTTAGTTTAACCCAAACCCTAACCCTATTAGTAGTCCTAACCTTAGCCCTCATTCTAGCTCTAACCATAACCCAAACCTGACACTTATTCTGACCCTAATGGTAACCGTAGGTCTAAACCTGACCCTAACCCTAAACTGAACTGTAATACTAGCACTAGCAATAAACCTATACCTAAACCTAACCCTAACACTAGCCATAATCCTAACCCTAACCCTAGCACTAATTCTATCCCTTACCCTAAGCCAAACCCTAACCCTAATGCTAACTCTAGTCCTAACCCTAATCCTTAGCCTAACACAAATCCTAACTTTATTACTAGTACTAACCCTAGCCATCATTCTAGTTATAACTATAACCCAAACACTAACCCTAACCCTGACCCTTATTCTGACCCTAACCATAAACCAAACCCTAACATAGCCCTACCCGTAAACCTATACCTAAACCTAACCCTAAAACTAGCCATAGACATAAACCTAATCCTAAATCTAGCCATATCTCTCACCCAAGACTGAAATAAAAACCTAGCCCTAGCCCTAATGATAACCCTTAACCTAACCCAAACACTAACCCTACATCTAGACCTAACCAATCCTAATTTAGGCTCTATCCCTAACCTTAATCCTAATCCAAATACAGACCCTGACACTAACACTAACTTAGCTTTAAAACTTTCCCTAAATAAAACATAAGCCTAACACTAGACCTAGCCATAACCCTAACCATAACCCTAGTCCTTATATACCCATAGTCCTAACCCTAGCTCTAAACCTAACACAAAATCTAGCCCTTATCCTAGGCCTAAACCAAGCCCTAAGCATAACCCTAACCCTAACCGTATCCCTCACGCTAAGCCTAACCCTCAACTTAGACCTAACCCTAGCTAAAACCCTAACCCTAACTTTAAACATAACCCTAGCCCTATCACTAACCTAACGCTAACCCTAGCCCTAATCATAATGTTAATACTAGCCCTAATACTATCTCTAAAATTATTCATTACAATAAACCTAACCCTAAACCTAATGATAACCCTAGTTCTAACTCTAACTGTAAATCTAATCCTAGACCTAACCCTAAACCTAACCCTCATCATAGCCCTAACCCTAAATCAAACCCTAAACTATAACCCTAACCCTAGCCCAAACCCTAACACTAACCCTAAACCTAAAACTACCCCTACCCCTAACCCAAAATCTAATCCTATCCATTAACCTAACTCTAAAGGTAACCTTAGCCCTAACCCTAACTCTAACCCTAACCTTAACTGTAAATCTAACCCTAGACATAACACTAAACCTAACTCTCACCCTAGCACTAACCCTAGTTCAAAACCTAACCCATATCCTAAACCTAACCCAAACACTAACCCTAGCCCTAGCCCTAAACCTAACCCTAACTTTAGCCCTAATACTAACCAAAACGCTAGCCCTAACCCTATCTCTAATGATATCCATTACCCTAACAATAACCATTAACCCAAACGCTAACCCTAGGCTTAACCCTAACCCTATAACTAACCCTAACCATACCCATTATCCTTATCTTAACCTGAATCCTAAACCTAAACCTATCCATTACCCTAAACCTAACTCTAACCCTAACCCTAACTTGAGCCCTAACCCTAAAACTTAACATAACCCATAACGGAAACCTGAAGCTGACCTTAAAAAACACCTAATTCTAAACTTGATCCTTACCCGAAACCTAACCCTTATACAAGACCTAGCCATGAAACTAACCCTATAACTACCCCTAGCCATAACCCTAAACCTGACATTATCCCTATCCCTAAAATTTGCCCAAAACCTAACAAAAACCCTAGCCCTCATTCTAACACCAAATCTAGTCTTAATCCTAACCCAATCCTAACCCAATTCTAATCATCGCCCTAGCCCTAAACCTAGATATAACCCCATCTCTTCCCCTAAACCTATCCCTAAACCTAACCCTAAACATAGCCCTAACATTAGGCCTAACCCTAACACTAATCCTAGACCTATTCCTAGGCCTAGTTTAGCCCTAACCCTAAACCTAACCATAAGACTAAATCTAACTCTCGCCTAGCCCTATTTCTAGTTCTAACCCTATCCCTTACCATAAACTTAGCCTTAGCCCGAAAACATAACCGAGCTATAGCACTAATCCTAATCCTTTGTGGTGAGCCGTTCTAATTGGACCGTGGCCGCCATTAGAAGATGGCGCTGGCTTCCACTGTGGCCTGTGATAAACAACTCCTAATATGGAGAATTGGCACGCAATCCCTTACCACCCTATGAGAAAGGTCCACGTGGCAGCTTAAGATTGGTATGCTGGAGGCTTTATTAGGCTGTGCTTGGGCGCTCGGCGAAGGGTCACTAGAAGATGATACATGAATCAAGGCCTGAATAAACTGCTGAAAGAAGAATCCTGTGTCGTGTTTTCCCTTGCCGGCGAGGGGTCGCGGCAATCCTTAACTTAAACCAAATCCTAACTCTACATCTAGCCCTAAGCCTACCCCTAATTCAAGTCCTATCCCTAACCTAAAACTAACCCTGACCCTGACTCTGAACCTAACACTAAACCTAGCTCAAAACATCACCCTAAACTTAAACCTAACCCTAAAACTAGACTTAGCCCTAACTGTAACCCTAAAATTAGCCCTAATCCTAACCCTAGTTCTTACATTAGCCATATCCCTAACACTAGCCCTACCAAAACCCAAAACCTAGCCCTAATCCTAGCTCAAACCCTAGTTTTAACCCTATCTCTAACCCGAAATGTAGCTCTAACCCTTACCCAAAACCTATACCTAACTTTAATCCTTATACTAACCCTAAACCTAACCCTAACCCTAGCCCTAACTCTAACCAAGACCCTAGCCCTAACCCTAGCTCTAACCCTATCCAATACCCTAACCCGAACCCTAACCCTAATGCTAACCCTCAGCCTAACCCTAACACATTCCCTAACCCTAACCTATCCATTATCCTAAACATAACCCTAACCCTAAAGCTCACCTAATACTAGACCTAGACGTAACAATAACCCTAAAACTAGCCCTAATTGTAACCCTAGTTCTTACATTAGCCATAGACCTAAAGCTAACACAAAACCTAGCCCTAATTTGAGCCCTAACACTAGTTTTAACTCTAACCCTAGCCCTAACCCTAACCCTTACCCTAAGCCTAGCCCTAACCCTAGCACTAACCCTGCCCTTAATTTAAGCCAAACTCTAACCCTAAAGCTATCTAGTTTTAACCTAATCCTCAGCCTAACCCAAACCCTAACTCTATTACTAGTCCTAACATTAGCTCTCAATCTAGCTCTATCCCTATCCAAAACCCTAAATCTAACCCTGACCTTTATTCTTACCCGAATACTAACCATAGGTCTAAACCTGACCCTAACCCTAAACTGACCCCTAACATTGGCACTACCTGTAACCCTATACCTATACCTAACCCTAACACTAGACCTAGATCTACACCTAATCCTTCATCTAGTGATAACTCTAGCCCTAGCCCTAAACAAAAACCTAGCCCTAGCCCTAACAATAATCCTTAACCTAACCCAAACACTAACCCTACCCCTAGACCTAACCCTAGTACTAATGCTGGACCTAATCATAAACCTTACCCTAACACAAACCCTAGCTCAAAACCTTTTCCTAACCGAAAACCTAACCATAAACTAGACTAGCCATATCACTAACGCTAAAACTAGCAATAACCATAAGCCAAACCCTACCTATAACTCTATCCATTACCCTAACCATAACCCTAACCTTAATGCTAACCCTAGCCCTAACCCTAACCCTGACTTTAACCCTAAACCTCATCCTAGTGCAAATCCTAGCTCAATCCCTAACCCTTAAATATAACCTAACACTAACACTAACCCTTGGCCTAAACCTAACCCTAACCTTAATCCTAGCCCTAATCCTAACCTTAACCCTAGCCATAACTCTAGCTCTAACCCTACCCATTACCCTAACCCTAAACCTAACTCCAATGATAATCCTAGCCCTAACCCTAAATCTTACCAAACCCTAACCCTAGATATAGCCATAAACCTAAACCTTGTCAGAGACCTAACCCTAGCTCAAACCCTAACCATTACCCTCAACCTAACCCTACACCTATCCCTAACACTACCCTTAAGCCGAAACCTAATCCTAACCTTAACACTAACCCGACATCAAACCCTATCCAACACCCTAAACCTAATGATAACCCTAGCCCTAATCCTAACACTAACCTTGACCCTAACCATAACTATAACCTAGGCCTAACCCTAAACCTAACATTCGCCCTAGTGCTAACCCTAGCTCAAACTCTAAACCGTACCCTAAACCTAAACCTAACACTATCCCTGGGCCTAACCCTAACCCTAACCCTAACTCAAGCCCTAATACTAACCATAACCCTTGCCCTAACCCTAGTTCTAACCCTCTTCATAAACATAACCCTTACCCTAATGCTAACCCTAGGCTTAAACCTAACCCTTTCACTAACTCTAACCCTATCAATTACCCTACACCTAACCTGAACCCTAAACCTAACCCAATCATACCATATCCCTAACCTTAATGCTGATTTGATCCCTAATCCTAAACCCTAACCTAAACCAAACCTGAAACCTGATTATAACCCTAATAATACCCCTAGCTCTAAACCTAACCCTTACCCTAGACCTAGTCATAAATCTAACCCTCAATCTATCTCTAACCATAACCCTAGACCTGACACTAGCCCTATCCCTAATTCTTGCCATAACCCTAAAACAAATCCTAGCCCTCATTCTAGCCCTAAACCTAGCCTTATTACTAACCCAAAACATAATCCTAGCCCTAACCATAATTCTAACCTTCGACCTAGCCCCAACACTAGCTATAAATCCATCCCTTCCCCTAAACCTAACCCTATCCCTAAACCTAAACCTAAGCCTAAAACTAGGCCTAACCCTAGCACAAACCTTAGACCTAATCCTAGCCCTAATTTAGCACTAAACCTTACCTAACCCTAGCCCTAAGACTAACTCTAACTCTCGCCCTAGTCCTATTCCTAGTTCTAACCCCAACCGTTACCATAACCCTAAAACTTGCCCTAACCTTAGCCCTAACCCAAGCCCTAGCCATAATCCTACATCTAATCCTAACTCTAAATGTAACCCTAAACCTAAGCCTAAATCTCTCACTAAAACAAGCTGTAACACTAACACTAATCCTAAAACTAGCCCTAACCTAGCCCAAGCCCTACAACAAAACAGAGCCATAGCCCTAACCCTAACATTTAACCTAAACCAAACCCTAAGCCTACACCTAGCCCTAAACCTAGCTCTAATTTGAGTCCTATCCCTAACCCTAAAACTAACCCTGACCCTTACTCTGACCCTACACTAACTCTAGCTCTAAACATCACCCAAAACCTAAACCGAACCCAAACACTAGACCTAGCCCTAACCCTAACCCTAAAAATAGCCCTAATCGTAACTCTAATTCTTACATTAGCTAGCCCTAACCATAGCAGTAACCTAACCAAAAACCTATCCTAATTAGAGCTCTAACACTAGCTTTAACACTAACAATAACCATAACCCTAGCTCTAACACTTACCCTAAACCTCATGCTAACCTTAACCCTTGCAATAACCCAAACCTAACACTAACCCTAGCCCTAATCCTAACAATAACCCTAGCCCTAAACCTAGCTCTAATCCTATCATTACCTTAACCCTAACCTGAACCATAATGCTAATCCTAGGATAACCTAACCCTATTCCTAACATTAAACCTATCCATTACACTAAAACTAACTTGAACCCTAAACCTAACCATATCCATAAACCTAATCCTAACCCTAACGCTAATTTGAGCCCTAACCTTAAAAATTAACCTAATCCAACCCAGAACCCTGTACCTTATCCTAATAATGCCTCTAGCTCTAAACCTTACCCTAAACCTTAACCTAACCCTTACATATACCTAGCCATAATCCTAACCCTAAAATTTTCTCTAACCATAATCCTAGACCTGACATTAGCCCTAGCATTAATGAAGCCCTAACCCTAACACAAACCCTAGCCCTAATCCTACCCTAAACTTAGCTTTAATCCTAACCCTAACTCTAGCGCTAGCCCTAACCCTAATTTTAACATTTGCCCTAGTTCTAAACCTAGTGATAACATCATGCCTAACCATAACCCTAACCCTAACCCTAGTCCTAATTTAGGTTTAGCCTTAATACTAACCCTAGCTCTAAATCTAGCCCTAATAAAGCCCTAACCCTAACCCTACCAAACTCTAACCCTAAGACTAACTCTAACTCTCGCCCTAGCCCTATCCCTAGATCTAACCCTATCCCTTATAATAACCCAAACCCTAGCCCAAACCCTAGCTGTAACCTAGATCTATCCTTAACCATAAGCCTAAACCATACCCTAACACTAGCTCTAACCCTAATGCTAATTTGAAAACTAGCCCTAACCCTATCCCTAGCCCTCAAGCAAAACCGAGCCATAGCACTGACCCTAACACTTAACCTAAACCATAGCCTAAACCTACACCTAGCTCTAACCCTAGCCCTAATTCAAGTCCTAACCCTAACCTTAGAACTAATACTTACCCTGACTCTGACCCTAACACTGACCCTAGCTCTACACATCACCCTATCCCTAAATTTAATCCTAACACTACACCTTGCCCTAAAACTAACCCTAAAACTAGCCCTAATTGTAATGCCAGTTCTTACATTAGCCATAGCCCTAAACCTAACACAAAACCTAGCCCTAATCCAAGGCCTAACCCTAGCTTTAACTGTAACCCTAACCCTGGCTCTAACCCTAAACCTATCCCTAGTCCTAAACCTAGCTCTAACCCTATCCCTTACCCTAGGCCAAACCCTCACCCTATTGCTACCCTAGTCCTAACACTAATTTTAAACCTACCCCAAACCCGAACTTTATTACTAGTCCTAACCCTAGCCCTCATTCTAGCTCTAAACTTAACCCAAACCCTAACCCTAACCCTGACCCTTATTCTGACCCTAACACTAAAGCTAGGTTTAAACCTGACCCTAACCACTATCTGAAACCTAACACTAGCCCTATCAGTAAACCTATACCTAAACTTAACACTAACACTAGCCCTAGACCTAAACCTAATTCTAAATATAGACATAACCCTAGCCCTAGCCCTAACAATAACCCTTAACCTAAACCAAACACTAACCCTACCCCTAGACCTAACTCTAGTCCACATTCTGGACCTAACCCTAAACCTAATCCTAACCTGAACCCTGACACTTACAGTAACAAAAACCCTAGCTCTAAACCTTATCCTAACCCAAAAACTAACCCTAACACTAGACGAGCCCTAAATCTAGCCATAACCATAACTCTAGCTCTTAAATTACTAATACACCTAACACTAGCCCTAAACTTCACACAAATCCTAGCCCTAATTGTAGCCCTAACCTAACCCTAAACATAACCCTAATCCTAAACTTAGCCCTAAACCTAACTTTAACCCTCGTCCTAAAGCTAACCTTAACCCTCGTCCTAGCTCTAAACCTAGCTCAAACCCTTAACCTTACCACAAACATAACCCTAGCCCAAACCCCAAACCTCACCCTAACCCTAGCCCTAATCCTAACCTTAACCATAGATCAAACCCTAGTTCTAACTCTATCCACTACCTTAACCATAACACTAAACCTAATGCTAACCCTAGCCCTAACCCTAATCCTAACCCTATCCTAGCCCTGACTATAACCCTAACCCTCACTCGATCCCTAAACCTACCTCAATCCCTAACCCTTAAACTTAAGATAACCCTAACTTTAACTGAAGGCTTAACCCTAAACCTAACACAATTCTAATCTTAACCTGAACCCTAGCCATAACCCTAGCTCGAACCCTACCCATTACCCTAACCCTAAACTTAACCCTAATGATAACACTAGACCTGAAGCTAAACATACCCTAAACTTAAACATAAACCTAACCCTAGAACTAACAGTGAACCTAACCCTAATCCTAACCCTAAGGTAGCTCAAATCCTAACCCCAACCCTAAACCTAACCCTAACTCTAATCTAAACTTATCTCTAACTCTAACCAGACATCTAAACTTATTACTGTAACCCTAATAATAACCCTAGCCCTAACCCTAACACTAACCCTAACACTAACCATGACCATAACCCTGGCACTAACCTTACCCTAGCACTAACCCTAGCTCAAACCCTACACCATTCCCGAAACCAAATCCTAACCCTAACCTTCGTCCTAACCCTGACCATAACCCTAACTCTAGCCCAAATCCTAACCATAACCCTAGTCCTAACCCTAGGTCTCACCCTATAAATTACCCTAAAGATACCATAACACTAATGCTACCCTTAGGCCTAACCCTAAACCTATCACAAACCAAAACCATATCCATTACTCTAAACCAAACCTGAAACCTAATCCTAACCTTATCCATTACCCTAACCCTAACTCTAACCTTAATGCTAATTCGAGCCCTAAACCTAAACCTTATCCTAACCCAAACCCGAAGCCTGATCATGACCCTAATAATACCCCTAGCTCTAAACCTGACCCTTTCCCTAAACGTAACACTTAAATTTGACCTAGCCACAAACCTAATCCTAAAACTATGCCTAACTGTAAACCTAGACCTGACATTAGCCCTAGCCCTAATTCTTGTCTAACCCTAACACAAAACCCAGCCCTAATCCTAGTGTTTAACCCAGCCTTAATCCTAACCCAAACCATAAGCCTAGTCCTAACCCTAAAGCTAATCATAAAACTAGCCCTAACCCTAACCATAGCACTAAAACAAAACTGAGCAACAGGCCTAACAGTAAACCTTAACTTAAACCAAACACTAGCACTACACCTAGAACTAAACCTAGCCCTAACTCAAGTCCTAATCCTAACCTTAAAAATAACTCTGACCCTGACTCATATCCTAACACTCACCCTAGCTCTAAACAGCACCCTAAACTTAAACCAAACCCTAATAGTAACCCTAACCCTAATTCGAGTCCTAACCCTAACCCTAAAACTAACCCTGACATGAATCATATTCTAACAATAACTCTAGCTATAAATATCAATCTAACCTTAAACCTAACCCTAACACTTGACCTACCCCTAACCCTAACCCTAAAACTAACCCTAATTATAACACTAGTTCTTACATTAGTCATTGCCCTAACCCTAGCTTTAAACCTCACAAAAAAAAACTAGCCCTGATCTGATCTCTAAACCTAGCTTTAACCTTAAACATAACCCTAACCCTAGCCCTAAACCTATCTCTAACAGTATCCCTTACGCTAAGCAAAACCCTAACCCTAATGGTAACCCTAGACCTATCCCTAATCCTTAGGCTAACCAAATAATAACCCTATTAATAGTCCTAACCCTAGATCTCATTCTACTCTAACACTATCCCAAACCCTAACCCTAACCCTGACCCTCATTCTGACCATAACACAAACCCGAGGTCTAAACCTGACCCTGACCCTAACCCTAAACCAAACCCTTACACTAGCCCTACTGGTAAACTTATACCTAAACCAAACCCTACCATTAGCACTAGACCTAAACCTAATTTTAAATCTAGCCTTAACTCTAGCTCTAGACCTAAAGAAAACCTAGCCATAGCCCTAACAATAACCCTTAACTTAACCCAAACACTAACCCCACCCCTAGACCAAAACCTAATCCCAATTCTGGCTTTAACCTGAACTTTAACTGTAACCTGAGCACTGACCCTGCCTTTAACACTAAACGTACCTCTAAACCTGACCCTAATCAAAACCTAAAGTTAATTCTAGACACATCCATAACTCTAACACTAAAATAAGCCCTAATCATAACTCTGGCTCTTACATTACCCATAGCCCTAACCCTAGGCCTAAACCTAACACTAAACATAGAGCTAACCTGAGGCCTAAACCTAGCCCTAAGCATAACACTAACCCTAACCCTAGCCCTAACCTAACCCTGACCCTAACATAAACCTAGTCCTCACCTTAGTCCTAACCCTAGCTCAAAGCTTAAACCTTACCCTAAACATAAACCTAGACTTATCACAAACTCTAACCCTAAACCTAGCCCTAATCCTAAACTCAACCCTAGCCGTAAACCTAGCTCTAAACCTACCCATTACCCTAACCCTAAACTTATTGATAATCCTAGCCTAACTCTAAACCTAACCCTAAATGGAAAACTGACCCTAGACATAATCTGAAATTTAACACTCGGCATAGCCCTAACCCTAACTCAAACCCTAAACCTAACCATAAACCTAAACATAACCATAGTCCTAATCCTAACCCTAAACCAAAATCTAGCCCTAACCCTAACCCTATATCCAACCCTATCCATTACCCTAACCCTAAACCTAACCTTAATGATAACCCTAGCCCTAAACCTAACCCAAACACTAACTCTACCATAATCCTATCCCTAGACCTAACCCTAAAACTAACCCTCTCCCTAGCCATAACCCTAGGTCAAAACCAAACCCTTACACTAATCATAACCCTAAACCTAACCCTAGTTCTAAACCTAACCCTAACCATAACTCAAGACCTATTCCTAACCTTAACCCTAGTTTTAACGTAAGCTCTAATCTGACCCACTACCATAAACATAACCCTTACCCTAATGCTAACCCTAAGCCTAACCCTAACCCTATTGCTAATGCTAACCCTATCAATTACCCTAAACCTAACCTGAACCCTAAACCAAACCCTATCATTACCCTAACTCTAACCCTAATGCTAACTCGAGCCCTAAACCTAAATCCTAACTTAAACCAAATCTTAACCTTGACCCTAACCTTAAAAATTCCCCTAGATCTAAACCTGAACCTTACCCTAAGCCTAACCTTACACTAGATGTAGACCTAAACCTAATTCTAAAATTATCTTTAACCATAACTCTAGACCTGATATTAGTCCTAGCCCTAATCCTAGACCTAAACCTAAAAAAAACTAGCCCTCATCCTAGCCCTAAACCTAGCCTTAATCATAACCCTAACTCTATGCCTAGCCCTATCCCTACTCTAACCCCAACCCTACCTCTAAACCTAGCTATAACACCATCCCTTATCCTAAACATAACCCTAACCATAACCCTATCACTAGGCCTAAACTGAACACTAACTCTAGCCCTAATCCTGGCCTTAACTTAACCCTTATCCAAACCCTAGTCCTAATCCTAGCCCTAAGACAAACTCTAACTCTCACACTAGCCCTATTCCTAGTTCTAACCCTATCCCTTACCTTAACTCTAAACCTAGCCCTAACCTTAGCCCTAACCCTTGCCCCATCCTTAGTCCTAGCCTAACCCTAGGTCTAAGCCTAACTCTAAATATAACCCTAACCATAAGACTAAGCCTAACACTAACACTAGACCTAACCCTAATAATCGTCATAAAACTAGTGCTAACCCTAACCCTTGGAGTAAAACAAAACCGAGCAATAGGCCTTCCCTAAACCTTAACTTAAACCAAACCCGCAATTACACCTAGAACTAATCCTAGCCCTAATTGGAGTCCTAACCCTAACCTTAAAACTAACCCTGACCCTGAATTATACCCTAACACTCACCCTAGCTCTAAAACACAACTCTAACCTTAAACCAAACCCTAACAGTAAACCTAGCCCTAATTTGAGTTCTAATCCTAAAACTAACCTTGCCCCTGACTCCTATCCTAACAATAACCCTAGTTCTAAATTTATCCTAACCTTAAACCTAGCCATAAACAATAATCTTAAACACTAACCCTAAATCTAACTCTAATAGTAATTTTTACATTATTCGTTGCCCTAACCCTAGCCCTAATACTAACACAAAAACTAGCCATAATCTGAGCCCTAAACCTAGCTTTAACACTAACCCTAATCCTAACCCTACAACTAACACTAGCTCTAACTCTATCCCTAAACCTAAGCAAAACCCTAACCCTAATGGTAAACCTAGACCTATCCCTAATCCTTAGGCTAATCAAAACCCTAATCATATTAATAGTCCTAAATCTAGCCCTCATTCTAGCTCTAACCTATCCCAAACCCTGACCCTAACCCTGACCCTTATTCTGAACATAACACTAACCCTAGGTCTAAACCTGACACACACCCTAGACCAAACCCTAACACTAGCCCTACCAGTAACCTTATATTAAACCTGACTCTACCACTCGCCCTAGACCTAAACCTAATCCTAAATGTAGCCTTAACTCTAGCCCTAGACCTAACAATAACCCTTACCCTAATGCAAAGTCTAACCCTACTCCTAGACATAAACCTAGTCCTAATTCTGGCTTTAACCTTAACCCTAACACTAACCTGAGCACAGACCCTGCATTTAACACTAAGCTATCTCTAAACCTGACCTTAACTGAAAATCTAAACCTAACACTAGACTTAGCCATAACCCTAACCCTACAACTAGCCCTAATCATAATCCTAGCTCTTCCATTACCCATAGCCCTAACCCTACACCTTAACCTAACACAAAATCTAGAGTGAATCTTAGGCCTAAACCTAGCCCTAGGTGTAACCTTAACCCTAACCCTAACTGTAGCCTTAGTCTTAAATTTACTCAATGCCTAACTCTTGCCCTAAATATAAATTTAGACTTATCCCTAACTCTAACCCTAACCCTATCCCTAACCCTAAACTTAACCCTATCCCTAAACCTAGCTCTGAACATACACATTACCCTAACCCTATTGATAACCCTAGCCATAACCCAACCCTAACCCTAAGCCTAACTGTTAAACTAACCCTAGACCTAACCTTAAACCTAAAACTTGCCATAGCCCTAACTCTAGCTCAAACCCTAACCTGTACCAGAAACCTAAACCTAACCATGCCTTAACCTTAACCCTAAAACTAAATCTAACCCTAAACTTAAACCTAAACTTACATCTAACCATATCTATTACCCTAACCCTTATCCTAACCCTAATGATAAACGTAGCCCTAACCCTAACCCTAACCCTAACCCTAAGCCTACCGAATTCCTATCCCTAGATGTAATGCTGAACCTAACCCAAAACTTAGCCCTCGCCCTAACTCTAGCTCAAACCCTAATCCTTACCATAAACAAACCCTAGCCCAAACTCTAATCCTAATCCTAACTGTAACCATAGCCCAAACCCTAGCTCAAACTCTATCCATTATCCTAACCATAACCCTAAACCTAATGCTAACCCTAGCTCTAATAACCCTAAATCTACCTTTATCCCTAGCTCTGATTCTAACCTGAACCCTCAACCTAGCCCTAACACTTACTAAATCCATGAGCCTTACCCTTAACCTAATGGTAAGAAAAAACGAAATCTAACACTAACCCTAACCCTAGCCCTAACCCTAATACTAACCCTAACCCTTGACCTAACCCTAATACCTACCCTAGCCTTAGCACTAACCCTAGCTTAAACCATAACCCGTATCCTAATCTTAACCCTAATCCTAACCCTAGCCTTAACCCTAACCCTAACCCTAACTCTAGCCCTAATCCTAAACATAATCCTAGCCCTAACCATAGCTCTAAATCGATCCATTACCCTAACAATAACCATAAACCTAATGCTAACCCTAGGCCTAACCCTAACCCTATCCATTAACCTAAACCTAACATGAACCCTAAACCTAACCTGAAGCCTAAACCTAACCCTATCCCTTACACTAACCCAAACTCTAACCCTAATGCTAATTTGAGCACTAACCCTAAACCTCAACCTAATCTAAACCCAAAACCTGAACTGACCATTATAATACCCCTAGGTCTAAACCTGAACCTTACCCTAAAACCTAACTCTGAATATAGACCTACATAAACCTTACCCTAAAACTATCCCTAACCATAACACTAGACCTGATATTAGCCCTAGCCCTAATTCTTGCCCTAACCCTAACACAAATGCTAGCCCTCATTCTAGCCCTAAACCTAGTCTTGATCCTAACCCGAACCCTAACTCTAGCCCTATCCCTAATTTTATTCCTCGCCCTATATCTGAACCTAGATATAACCCCAACCCTTCCCCTAACTAACCCTAACTCTAACCCTAGATTTAACCCTTACACTAATCCTAGACCTGATCCTAGCCCTAATTTAGCCCTAACCCTAATCCTAACACTAGCACTAATACTAACTCTAACCATCGCCCTAGCCCTATTCCTAGTTCTAACCCTATCCCTTGCCATAACCCTAACACTTGCTCTACCCTTAGCCCTAAACCTAGCCCTACCACTAACCCTAGATTTAATCATAACTCTAAATCTAACCCCAACCCTAAGCCTAAACCTCACACCTAGCCCTAACACTAATGCTAATCCTAAAACTAGCCCTAACCTAGTCCTAGCCCCCCCCAAAAAAATGAGCCATAGCCCTAACCCTAA
>NW_026007803.1:55035-68025 GCF_001458135.2 Marmota marmota marmota
ACTAATACCCTAGGATAACCCTCAACTACTATCCATAACCCTAACCCTATTCATTAACCCTAAACCTAACCTGAACCCTAAACCTAACCATATCCATTATCCTAACCCTAAACATAATCCTAACCTAATTTGAGCCCTAACCCTAAACCTTAACCTAAAGAAACCCTAACTGTGACCCTGACCCTAATAATACCCCTATCTCTAAAAGTGACCCTAACCCTCAACCTAACCCTTACAAAATACATAGCCATAAACCTAACCCTGAAACTATCCCTAACCATAACCCTAGACCTGACATTAGCCCTAGCCCTAATGTTAGCCCTTATGCTAAAAACAACAACAACATCAACAACAACAACAACAACAACAACAAAACATAGCCCTTATCCTGGCCCTAAACTTAGCCTTAATCCGAAACCTAACCCTAAAATGAAGCCTCACCCTAGCCCTTAACCTAGTTATAATATCATACCATACCCTAACCCTAATTCTAACCCTAGCCCTAAACCAAGGCCTAGCCCTAATACTAACCCTAGCTCTAATCCTAGACCTAATTTAGCCCTAACCCTAAACCTAATCATATCCCTAGCCCTAAGACTAAATCTAACTCTTGCCCTAGCCCTATCCCTAGTGCTAATGTTATCCCTTACCATGACCCAAAGCTTAGCCCTAACCCTAGCCCCAAACTTAGCCCTAGCCCTAATCCTAGATGTAACCCTAACTCTAAGTTTAGCCCTACCCTTAAACCTAAACCTCACCCTAACACTAGCCCTAATCCTAATGCTAATTTGAAAACTATCCCTAACCATAGCCATAGCATTCAAGCAAATCTGAGCTACAGCTCTAATCCTAAACCTTAACCTAAACCAAACACTAACGCTATGCCTAGCCCTTACCCTAGCCCAAATTCGAGTCCTAAACCTAACCGTATAAATAATAATGACCCTGACTCTGATCCTAAAACTAACCCTAGCTCTAAACATCACCCTAACCCTAAACCTAACCTGAACACTAAACCTAGCCCTAACCCTAATCCTAAAACTAGCCCTAATCGTAATGCCAGGTCTTACATTAGCAATAGCCCTAACCCTAACACAAAACCTAGCCTTAATCTGAACCCTAACCCTAGCTTTAACCCTAACGCTAACCCTAACCCTAACCCTAACCCTAGCTCTAACCCTATCCCTTACCCTATGCCAACCATCACCCTAATGCTACCCTAGTCCTAACCTTAATCCTTAGCCTACCCCAAACCCTAACTCTATTACTAGTCCTAACCCTAAGCCTTATTCTATCTCTAACCCTAACCCAAACCCTAAGCCTATCCCTGACCCTTATTCTGACCCTAACACTAACCCTAGGTCTAAGCCTGACCCTAACCCTAAACCAAACACTAACACTAGCCCTATCGGTAAACCTATACCTACACCTAACTGTAACATTAACACTAGACCTAAACTTAATCCTAAATATAGCCATAACTCTAGTCCTAGCCCTAAACAAAAACCTAGCTCTAGCACTAACAATAACCACTAGTCTAACACAATGACTAACAATACCCCTAGAACTAACCCTAGTAAAATTGTGCTCCTAACCATAAATCCAATGCTAACCTAAACACTGACCCTTACCCTAACACAAACCCTAGCTCTAAACCTTATCCTAACTCAAAACATACCCCTAACACTAGACCTATCCATAATCCTAACCTTAAAACTAGCCATAACCATAATCCAAGTTCTTATATTACCCATAGTCCTAACACTAGCCATAAACATCCCCCCAAAACCTAACCCTAAATGTAGCACTAAAACTAGCTGTAAGCCTAACCCTAACCCTAGCCCTAGCCCTAACCCTCACACTTGCCTAGCCCTAACATTAGCTCAAACTCTAACTCTTACCCTAAATGTAACCCTAACACTAACCCTAACCCTTGCCCTAATCCTAACTGTAACCATAGCACAAATCCTACCTCAAATTGTATCCATTACCTTAAATATAACCCTAACACTAATTCTAACCCTAGTGCTAACTCTAACCCTAATTCTAACCATAGCCCTGACTCTAACCCTAAACCTCGCCCTAGCCCTATTCATAAACACTTAACCTAAACCTAACCCTAACACTAACCCTAGGCCTAACCCTAATCCTAGTCCTAATCCTAACTTTAACCCAATCCCTAACACTAGCACTAACTCTATCCATTACCCTACACATAAGCCTATCCCAAATGCTAATCCTAGACCTAAACCTAACACTATCCCTAAAACTAACCCTATACATTACTCTATACCGAACCTGAACCCTAAACCTAATCCTATTCATTACTCTAACCCTAACCCTAATGCTAATTTGAGCACTAACCCTAAACCTTAAACTAAAGTAAACTTTAACCTGGAATTTGACCCTAATAATACACCCAACTCTAAACCTGACCCTTACCCTAAACCTAACACTTACACTAGACCTAGCCATAAACCTAAATCTAACCATAACCCTGACGTTAGTCCTAGCCCTAATTCTAGCCCTTACCCTAACACAAAACCTAGCCCTCATCCTAGCCCTAAACCCAGCCTTAATCCTAATCCAAACCCTCATCCTGGCTCTATCCCTAATATTAACCCTCGACCTAGCCCTGAACCTAACTATAACCCCATCACATCCCCTAAAATTAACCTTAACCCTAACAATTACACAAACCCTGACCCTAGTCTTAACCATAGGCCTAACACTAACACTAACCCTAGCGCTAATCCTAGCTCTAATTTAGCCCTAACCCTAACCCTACTGCTAACCCTAGTTCTAAGACTAACTCACTCTCACCCTAGCCCTATTTTTATTTCTAACCCTATCTGTTTCCTTAACCCTAACCTTAGCCCTCATTGTAGCTATAGCCCTAACCCTAGATCTAACCATAACTCTAAATCTAACCCTAAACTTAAGCATAAACCTCACCCTACCACTAGCCCTAATACCATTGCTAATCCTAAAACTAGCCCTAACCCTAGCCCTAGCCCTAAAACAAAACCGAGCCATTGCTCTAACCCTAACCCTTAACCTAAACCAAACCCTAATCCTACAACTAGCCATAACCCTAGCTCTAATTGAAGTCCTAGGCCTAAAACTAACCATAGCTCTAAATATCACCCTAACCCTAAAGCTTTTGTAGACCAGCCCAAATCCCATCCCTAAAACTAACCCTAATTGTAAACCTAGTTCTTACGTTGGCCTTAGCCCTAACTCTAGCCTTAACCCTAACACAAAAATAGCCCTAATCAGAGCCCTAACACTAGACTTAACCCTAACCCTAACCCTATCCCTAGTCCTAAACCTAACCCTAACTCTAGCCCTAACCTTATCCCTTACCCTAAGCCAAACCCTATCCATAATGCTAAACCTAGTCCTAATCCTAATCCTTAGCCTAACTCTACTACTAGTCCTAAAAGCACTCATTCTAGCTCTAATTCTAACCCAACACCTAACCCTAACCTTCACCCTTATTCTGACACTAACAATAATTATAGGTCTAAACCTGAACCTAACCCTAAACCGAACCCTGAAACAAGCCTTATAGTAATCTTATTCCTAAACCTAACCCTAACACTAGACCTAAACCTAAACCAAATCCTAAATCTAGTGATAACTCTAGCCCTAGACCTAAACAAAAACTTAGTCCTAGCCCTAACAATAACCCTTAACCTAAAACAACACTAACCCTACCCCTAAACCTAACTTTGTCCTAATTCTGGCTTTCACCCTAACACTAACTCTAACCTGAACACTGACCCTGCCTTTAACAGTAAACCTATCACTAAACCTGAGCCTAAACAACATCTAAACCTAAACTAGACCTAGCCATAACTCTAACCCTAAAACTAGCCCTAATCATAACCCTAGCTCTTATATTACCCATAGCCCTAACTCTAGGCATAAACCTAACACAAAACCTAGATTTTATCCTAGGCCTAAACCTAGCTTTAGGCGTAACCCTAACACAAACCGTAGCCCTAACCCTACCCTAAGCTTCGCCTTAGTCCTAACCCTGGCTCAAAAGCAACACTTACCCTAAATCTAACCCTAAACCTAGCCCTAATCCTAACCTTAGCTCTAGCACTAAACCTAGCTCTAAAGATACCCATTACCCTAAACATAACCCTAACTCTATTGATAACACTAGGCCTAACCCTAACCCTAAACCTAACCAGAAAACTAATCCTAGACCTAACCCTAAACCTCACCCTCACCATAGACCTAACCCTAGCTCAAACCCTAACCCTTATCATAAACCTAACCATAAACATAGCCCTAACCCTAACCCTAAACCTCAATCTAACTCAAAACATAAACCTAAACCTACATCTAATCGTATCCATTACCCTAACCCTAACACTACCCCTAATGATGACCTTAGCCTTAATCCTAACCCTAACCCTAACCATACTGTAATCTTATCCCTAGACCTAACCCTAAACCCAACCCTCGCCCTAGCCCTAAACCTAGCTCAAAACCCAACTTACACTAAACATAACCCTAACCCTAACCCTAGATCTAACACTAACCCTAACCCTAACCCTAACTCAAGACCTATTTCTAACCATAACCCTAGCCCTAACTTTAGCTCTAACCCTATCCATTATCCTAAACATAACCCTTACCCTAATGCTAACTCTAGACCTAACCCTAACCCTATTGCTAATCCTAACCTTATCAATTACCCTAAACCTAAACTGAACCTTAAACAAAAACCTATCATTACCCTAACCCTGACCCTAAATCTAATTAGAGCCCTAACCCTATCTCAAACAAACTCTAACCCTGAACCTTACCCTAATAAGTCCCCTAGCTCTAAACCTGACCCTTACCCTAAAACTAACCCTTACACTAGACCTAGCCATAAAACATTCTAAATCTATCCCCAACCGTAACCCTAGACCTGACATTAGCACTAGCCCCAATCCTAGCCCTAACCCTAACACAAACCCCAGCCCTTATCCTAGCCGTAAACCAGTCTTCCTTTCCACTTTCTTGTTTTTTCCCCCAGTCTATCTTCTAAATTACTGCTGGAGTACTTTTCTAAAGTGCATAGATAATTATGCTTTCTCTTCTTAAAATCTATGTTTGTTCTCTATTGCCTGAAGGACACAGTAAAGACCACCTGGACTCATAAGATAATGCTCTTCACAATCTTTTCCAGATTCAAAACTCATTTTCCAACTCTTCCCCTGATGCATCTTATACTCCAGCCACAAAATCCACTTTGGCATTCCCAGAATACCCATATTGCTGCACAATAGAAATCACGTGCTGATTTCTATTCTTAAAATACTATTTTCTACCTATAGGAATGGAGAATTGCTATCTGTACTTCAAACCAACTCAAATATTCTTTTTTGTTATTTTAGAGTACCATTCTCCTAAAATCATCCCCTTTCTGAAGATTCTTCAGAATTTTCAATATACAACTAGAAAACACTTATTAAATGTATCATAGCTACTTGTTCACATGGGTGTCTACTCGTAGAGTGGTCGGCGTCTCTCAAGGCACANCAATCCTTACCCTAAACTTAACCCTAACCCTAAACCTAATGCTAGGCCTAAGCTTAACAATAACCCTAGCCCTAATTCTAGTCCGAATTTAACCCTATCCCTAACCCTAATCCTAGCCCTAAGACTAACTCTAACTCTCACCCTTGCCCCATCCCTAGTTCTAACCCTATCCCTTACTGGAACAATAATCCTAGCCCTAACCCTAGCCCTATCCTTAGCCCTAGCCCTAACCTAGATCTAACTCTAACTCTAAATCTAACTTTAACCCTAAGCCTAAACCTAAACCTAACACTAGCCCTAACCCTAATGCTAATCCTAAACTAGCCCTAATCCTAGCCCTAGTCCTAAAACAAAACCCAGACATAGCCCTGAACCTAACCCTTAACCTAAACCAAACCCTAAGCCTAATCCTAAACTTAGCCGTAATTCGAGTTTTACACTGAACCAAAAACTAACCCTGACCTTGAATCTGACCAGAACACTAACCCTGCCTCTAAAGATCACCCTAACCCTAAACCTAAACCTAACACTAGACTTAGCCCCAACCCTAAACCTAAATTTAGCCCTAAATGTAACCCTGATACTTACATTAGCCATAACCCTAACCCTAGCTTAACTTAACACAAAACCTAGCCCTAATTCAAGCCCTAACCCAAGCTTTAACCCTAACACTAACCCAAACCCTAGCCCTAATCATAACCATAACCCTAGCCCTAACCCTATCTCTGACCCTATCTATCGCCATAACTATAACCCTAACACTAATGTTAACCCTAGGCCTAAACCTAACCCTATCCCAAATACTTACCCTATCCATTACCCTAAACCAAACCTAAACCCTAAACCTCACCCTATCATTACCCTAACCCTAACCTTAATTCTAATTCAAGCCCTAAATTTAAACCATAGCCTATCCCAAACCCTAACCAAGGCCCTGACACTAATAATACCACTAGCTCTAAACTTGACCTAAAACTAAACATAACCCTTACACTACCTGTATCCATAAACGTAACCCTAAAACTATCTTTAACCATAACCCTAGACCTGATATTAGTCCTAGCTCTAATCCTAGCCCTACCCTAAAATAAACCCTAGCCCTCATCCTAGCCCTAAAACCAGCCTTAATCATAACCCTAACCCTAACCATAGGCCTAACCCTAATTCTAACCCTCACCCTACCTCTAAACCTAGCTATAATGCCAATCCTTACCCTAAACTTAACCCTAACCCTAAACCTAATGCTAGGCCTAAGCTTAACAATAACCCTAGCCCTAATTCTAGTCCGAATTTAACCCTATCCCTAACCCTAATCCTAGCCCTAAGACTAACTCTAACTTTCACACTAGCCCTAGCCCTAGTTCTAACCCTATCCCTTACCGTAACCCTAACCCTAGCTCTAACCCTAGCCATAAATCTTGTCCTGTCCTTATTCCTAGCCATAACCCTAGATCTATACCTAACTCTAAATCTAACACTAACCCTAAGCCTAAGCCTAACATAAACACTAGCCCTAACTCTAACACTACTCGCAAAACTAGCCCTAACCCTGACCCTAGCAGTAAATCAAAACCAAGCAATAGCCCTAATACTAAACCTTAACTTAAACCAAATCCTAATACTACACCTAGACCTAACCCTAGCCCTAATTCCAGTCCTAACCTTAACCTTAATACTAACCCTGACTCTCATATCCTAACACTCACCCTATCTCTAAACACCATCCCAACCTTAAACCAAACACTTACAGTAACCCTAGCCGTAATTTGAGTCCTAACCCTAACCTTAAAACTAACTCTGACCCTGACTACTAACCTAACACTAACACTAGCTCTAAATATCACCCTCACCTTAAACCTAATCCTAACACTAGAGGTATAACCCCTAACCATAACCCTAAAACTAACCTTAATTGTAACCCTAGTTCTTACATTAGCTGTTACTCTAACCCCAGCCCTAATCCTAACATAAAAAGTAGCCCTAATCTGAGCTCTAAACCTAGCTTTAACCCTAACACTAGCTCTAACTCTATCCCTTACCCTAAGCCAAACCCTAACACTAATTATAATCCTAATTCTAACCCTAATCCTTAACCTAACCCAAACCCTAATCCTATTACTAGTCCTAACTCTAGCCCTCGTTCTAGCTCTAACCATTACCCAAACCCTAGCCCTAATCCTGATCCTTATTCTGACCCTAACACTAATTGTAGGTCTAAACCTGAACCTAACCCTAAACCAAACTCTAACACTAGCCCTAGACCTAAACCTAATCCTAAATCTAGCCATAACTCTAGCCCTAGACCTAAAGAAAAACCTAGCCCTAGCCCTAATAATAACCCTTAGCCTAAGCCAAACACTAACTCTTCCCCTAGACCTAACCCTAGTCCTAATTCTGGCTTTAATTCTAACCATAATCCTAATCTGAACACTGACCCTGACACTAACACTAACCCTAGCTCTAAACATCATCCTAACACTGAAACTATACCTAGCCCTAACATGAACCCTAAAACTAGCCCTAATAACAAGTTCTTAATTTAGCCATAGCCCTAACCTATTGCAAAACCTAGCCCTAATGCAAGCCCTATCCTATCTTTAACCCTAAAGCTAACCCTAACGCTAACCATAGCCCTAACCCAAAGCCTAAGACTAACCTTAGACCCAATCCTAAGCACAATCCTAGCCCTAACCCTAGCTCTAACCCTATCCATTACCCTAACGATAACCCTAACCCTTATGCTAACCCTAGGCCAAACCCTAATCCTGTGCTCACCCCTAACCCTATCCATTACCCTACACCTAACTTGAACCCTAAACCTAAAACTATCATTAACCTATTACTAAACCTAATGTTAATTCGAGCCCTAACCATAAACCATAACCTAACCTAAACTCTAACCCTGACCCTAATAATACCCCTAGCTCTAAACCTGACCCTAACAATAAACCTAACCCTTACAATAGACCTAGATATAAACCTAACCCTAAAGCTATCCCTAACTCTAACCGTAGTCCTGACATTAGCCTTAGCTCTAATCCTAGTCGTAACCCTAACACAAACCTTAACCCACATCCTAGACATAATCCTTGCCTTCATCATAACCCTAACCCTAACCCTAATTCTAACTCTCACCCTATCCCTAAAACTAGGTATAATCTCATCCCTTACCCTAAACCTAACCCTAATCCAAACCCTAACATTAAACCTAGCTCTAACCCTAGGCCTAACTCTATCATTAACACTTGCCCTAATCCCAGACCTAATTTAGCCCTATCCCTAACACTAAACATAACCCTAGCCCTAAGACTAACTATAACTCTTGCCTTAGACCTATAGGGTAGTTCTAACCTTTTTTTTACCATCACCCTAAACCTAGACCTAATCTTAGCCCTAACCCTAGCCCTAGCCCTAAAACAAAACCGAGTCAAAGCCCTAATCCTAACCCTTAACCTAAACCAAACCCTAACCTTACACCTATCCCTAACCCTATCTCTAATTCTAGTCCTAAACCTAACCTGAAAACTAACCCTGACCCTGACTCTGACCCTAACACTAAACCTAGCTCTAAAATCATTGAAACCATAAATCTAACCCTAACACTAGACCTAGCCTTAACCCTAACCTTATAATTAGCACTAATCATAACCTTATTTTGTACATTAGCCATAGTCTTAACCCTAGCCCTAACCTAACCCAAAACCTAGCCTTAATCAGAGTCCTTATCCTAGCTTTAACCCTTAACTTAAACCTAACACTAACACAAACAAAAGTCCTAATCCTATATATAACCCTAGCCCTAAACTTAGGTTTAACTCTATCCATTACCCAAATGATAACCCTAACCCTTATACTAACCATAGGCCTAACCCTAACCTTATCCATTACACTAAACCACAACTAAACCCTAAACCTAACTCTGTCATTACTCCAACCCTAAATCTAATGCTAATTTGAGCCTTAAACTTAAACCCTAACCTAACCCAAACCCTAACCTTTATTCTGACCCTAATAATAACCCTAGCTCTAAAACTGACCCTTACCCTAAACCTAACACTTACACTGGACCAAGCCATAAACCTAACATTAAATGTATCCCTAATTGTAACCCTAGACCTGACATTAGCCCTAGACCTAATCCTAGCCCTAAACCTAATACAAACACTAGCCCTCATCCTAGCCCTAAACCCTAGCCTTAATCATAACCCTAACCCTAACCCTGGCCCTAACCCTAATACTAACCCTCGCCAAGCCCTCAATCTTGCTATAACCTATTCCTTTAAATTAAACGTAACCCTAACACTAACCTTAAACCTAGGCCTAAACGTAACACTAACCCTATCCCTATCCCTAACCATAACCCTAAACCTAGCCATAAGATGAACTCTAACTCTCACACTAGCCCTATCACTAGTTGTAACCCCATTCCTTACCATAACCCTAACCCTAGCCCTAATCGTTTTCCTAACCCTTGCCCTATCCTTAGCCCTAGCATTAACCTTAGATCAACACCTATCTCTAAATCTAACCCTAACCTGAAGGCTAAGCCTAACCCAAACACTAGCCCTAAGCCTAACACTAATCCTAAAACTAGCCCTAACCCTAGCCCTAGCCTAAAACAAAACTGAGCCATAGCTCTAACACTAATCCTTAAACTAAACAAAACCCTAACCATTCACCTACCCCTAACCCTAGACCTAATTCGAGTTTTAAGTTGAACCCTAAAACTAACTCTGACCCTGACTCTGACACTAACATTAACCCTAGTTCTAAACATCACCCTGAGCTTAAACCTAACCCTAACACTCAACCTAGCCCTAATATTAACCCTAAAATTAGCCCTAAATATAACTCTAGTACTTACATTAGCCATAACCCTAACCCTAGTACTAACTTGACCAGAAACCTAGCCATAATCTGAGACCTATCCTGAGCTTTAAACCTAACCCAAGCCCTAACCATAACACTAGCCCTAATCATAACCATAACCCTAGCCCTAAACCTACTCTAACCCTATCCATTACCATAAACATAACCTTAACCCTAATGGTAACCCTAGGTCTAAACCTAATGCTATCTCTAATCCTATTTCTATCCATAACCCTAAACCTAGCCTGGACCCTAATACTAACCCTATCATTACTCTAACACAAACCCTAATGCTAATTCAATCCCTAACTTTAGACCTTAACCTATCCCAAATCTTATACCAGACCTTGTCCATAATAATACCCCAGCCCTAAACCTGAGCCTACCCCTAAACCTAACCCTTACACTAGACGTAGCCATAATCCTAAACATAAAATTATCTTTAAACATAATTGTAGACCTGAAATTAGCCATACTCCAAATCCTAGCCCTAACCCTAAAAGAAACACTAGCCCTCATCCTAGCACTAAACCTAGCCTTAATCATAACCCTAACTGTAACCAAAGCTCTAACCCTAATTCTAAATATCACCCTACCTCTAAGCCTAGCTATAGCATTATCCCTTACCTTAAACTTAATACTAACTCAAACCCTACTCTATATTTAAGCTGAAAACTAACCATAGCCCTAATCCTAGCCCTAATTTATCCATTTCCATAACACAAGCCCTAAGACTAACTCTAACTTATACTATCCCTATCCCTAGTTCTAATCCTATTACATACCATAATCTAACCCTAGCCCTAACTCTTGCTCTATCCTCAGTCCTAACCCTAAACCTAGTTCTAACCCTAAATCTAAATCTAACCCTAACCCTAAGCTTAAGCCTAACACTAACATTAGCCCTAACCCTAACGCTAATCATAAAATTAGCACTAACCCTAACCCTAGCAGTAAAACAAAACCAAGCAATAGCCCTAACCCTAAACCTTAACTTAAACTACCCTAACACTACATCTAGACCTAACCCTAGCCCTAAATTTGACTCCTAACCCTAACCTTAAAAGTAACCCTGACACAGACTCATATCCTAATGCTCACCCTAGCTCTAGACCCCATCCTAACTTTAAACCAAACCTACCAGTAACCCTATCCCTAATTCGAGTCCTAACCCTAAGTCTGACCCTCATTCATATCCTAACACTAACCCTAGCTCTAAATATCACTCTAACCTTAAACCTAATCCTAACACTAGACCTACCCTTAACCCTAACCCTAACACTAACCCTAACGGTAACCCTAGTTCTTACATTAGCCATTGCCCTAACCCTAGCCCTAACCCTACAACAAAAACTTGCCCTAATTCAAGCTTTAAACCTAGCTTTAACCCTAACCCTAACCCTAGCTCTATCCTTATCACTTACCCTAAGCAAAACTCTAACCCTAATGGTAACCCTAGAACTATTCCTAATTATTCGGCTAACCAAATCTGAACCCTTTTAATAGTCCTGACTCTAGCCCTCATTCTAGCTCTAATCTTATCCCAAACCCTAACGCTAACCCTGGCCCTTATTCTGACACAAACAATAACCCTAGGTCTAAACCTAAACCTAAACATAGAGCAAACCCTAACACTGGCCCTACCAGTAACCTTATAATTAAACCTAACCCTAACCCTAGCACTAAGACTAACTCTCTCACACTAGCCCTATCCTTAGTTCTAACCCTATTCCTTACTGTAACCCAAAACCTAGCCTTAAACCTAGCACTAATGCTTGCCCTATCCTTAGTCTTTGCCCTAATCCTATTTCTAACCCTAACTCTAAATCTAACCCTAAACCTAAGCCTAAGCCTAACACTACCACTAGCCCTAGTTCTAATGTTAATCATAAAACTAGCCCAAACCCTAACCCTAGCAGTAAAACAAAACTGAGCAATGGCCCTAACCCTAAACCTTAACTTAAACCACTCTAAAACTACATCTAGACCTAACCCTAGCCCTAAATTCGACTCCTAACCCTAACCGTAAATCTAACCCTGAAACAGACTCATATCCTAATGCTCACCCTAGCTCTAGACCCCATCCTATCTTTAAACAAAAAACTAAAAGTAACCCTATTGCTAATTCGAGTTCGAACCCTAACCCTGACTCTGACTCATATCCTAACACTAACACTAGCTCTAAATATCACCCTAACCTTAAACCTAACCCTAACAGTAGACCTACCCCTAACCCTAACCCTAAAACTAACCATAATTGTAACCCTAGTTCTAACATTGGCCAATGTCCTAACCCTAGCTCTAACCCTAACACAAAACAAGCCCTAATCCAAGCTCTAAACCTAGCTTTAACCCTACCCTAACTCTAACCTTTACCCTAGCTCTAACCTTATCCCTTACCCTAAGCAAAACCCTAACCCTAATATTAACCCTAGACCTATCCCTAATCCTTAGGCTAACCAAAATCCTAACCCCATTAATAGTTCTGACCCTAGCCCTCATTCTAGCTCTAATCCTATCCCAAACTCTAATGCTAACCCGGACCCTGATGCTGACCCTAACACTAAACTTAGG
>NW_026007803.1:69108-75430 GCF_001458135.2 Marmota marmota marmota
CCTAACCTTAGCCCTAAGACTAACTCTTGCCCTAGCCCTATCGCTAGTTCCATCCTTAGTCTTAGCCCTAATCCTAACTCTAAATATAAACCTAACTCTAAATTTAACTGTAACCATAAGCCTAAACCAAACCATAACATAGTCCTAACAATAATGCTAATCCTAAAATTTGAACTACCCCTAGCCCTAGTCATAAAACAAAATCAAGCCATAGCCCTAACACTAACCCTTATTCTAAACCAAACTATAACCCTACAATTAGCCCTAACCCTAACTCTAAAATTAACCCTGAACCTGACGCTGACCCTAACACTAATCTTAGCTCTAAACATTACCCTAACCATAAATTAAGCCTAGCACTAGACCTAGCTTTAACCCTAACCATAAAACTAGCCCTAATTATAACCCTAGTTCATACATTAGTCATTGTCCTAACCCTACCACTAACCCTAACCAAATCCTACCCATAATCTAAGTACTAACCCTAGATTTAATCCAAATCAACCCTCACACTAGCCCTAACCCTAATCCTAGCCCTAACCCTTTCCCTTACCCAAAACCAAACCCTAACCCAAATGCTAACCCTAGTACTAACCCTAATCCTTAGACCAACTTATACTCTAACCATATTACTAGTCCTAATCCTAGCCCTCATTCTTGCTCTAACCCTAATCCTGACCCTTATTCTGACCCTAACACTAACCCTGGGTCTAAATCTGACCCTATCCCTAAACCAAACCCTAACACTAGCCCTACTGGTAACCCTATATCTATACTTAACCCTAACACTAGCGCTAGACCTAAAGCTAATCCTGAAAATAGCTATAATTCTAGCCCTAGACCTAAACAAAAACCTAGCCATAGCCCTCACAATAACCCTTAACCTAACCAAACACTAACCCTATGCCTAGACCTAAACCTAGTCCTAATTCTGGCTATAACCCTAACCCTAACCCTATCTCGAACACTGAACCTTATCCTAACACTAGACCTAGCTCAAAACCTGACCCTAACCCCAAATCTAGACCTAACACTAGACCTAGCATAACCCTAACCCTAAAACTAGCCCTAAACATAACCCTAGCTTTTACATTACCCATAGTTCTTACATTACCCATAGTTCTAAACCTAGCCCTAAACCTAAAATAAAACCTAGCCCTAATCCTAGGCCTAAACTTAGTCCTAAGCATAACTCTAACCCTAATCATAGCCCTAACACTAACCTTAACCCTAACCCATGCCTTAGACCTAACTCTAGCTCAAGGAAAACCCATTCACTAAACATAACACTAGCCCCATCCTAAACCATAACCCTAATCCTAGCTCTAATCCTAACTTTAATCCTAGCCCAAACTTTAGCTCTAACTCTATCCATTACTCTTACCCTAATCCTAAGTATAACCCTATCCCTAACACTAAACCTAACCTTAAACATAAATGTAATCCTAGACCTAACCCGAAACCTAACCCTTGCAATAGCCCTAACCTTAGCTGAAATATTAAGCCTTACACTAAACCTGATCCTAACACTAGCCCTAACCCAAACCCTAACCCTAACCCTACCTCTAATATTGTCCATTACCCTAAACTTAACCCTAACCCTAACTAAAACCCTAGCCATAACCCTAACTCTAAAACTAGCCCTAAACATAACCCTAGCTCTTACATTACCCATAGTTCTAACCCTAGCCCTAAACCTAACATAAAACCTAGCCCTAATCCTAGGCCTAAACTTAGTCCTAAGCATAACCCTAACATTAATCATAGCCCTAACACTAACCCTAACCCTAACCCATGCCTTAGACCTAACCCTAGCTCAAGGAAAACCCTTTCACTAAACATAGCACTAGCCCCATCCTAAACCCCAACCCTAATCCTAGCTCTAATCCTAACTTTAATCCTAGCCCAAACTTTAGCTCTAACCCTATCCATTACCCTTACACTAACCCTAATTATAACACTATCCCTAACACTAAACCTAACCTTAAACATAAATGTAACCCTAGACCTAACTCGAAACCTAACCCTTGCAATAGCCCTAACCTTAGCTGAAACATTAAGCCTTGCACTAAACCTGATCCTGACACTAGCCCTAACCCATACCCTAACCCTAACCCTAACCCTACCTCTATATTATCCATTACCCTAAACTTAACCCTCACCCTAATTAAAACCCTGGCCATAACCCTAACCCTAAACCAAACCATAACCTGAAACATAACCCTAACCTAAACTTAAACCTAACCCTCGCCCTAGCTCTAACCCTAGCTCAACACTAACCTTTACTCTAACCTAACCATAACCCTATCCCTAACCCTAAAACTTACCATAATGCTAATACTTACCCTAAATCAAACCCTAGCCCTATCCCTAAACCTAACCCTAATCCTAGACTTAATCCAAACCATAATCTAGCCCTAACCCGAGCTCTAAACCTATCCATTACACTAAACATAACCCTAACCCTAATGCTAACCCTAACCCTATCAATAAACCTAACCCATTCTTTACCTGAAACCTTAAATGAAATCGAAACCTAACCATATCCATTACCCTAACCCTAAACCTAAACCTACCACTAACTCAAGCCTTAACTGTAAACTTTATCCTAAACCAAATGCCAACCATGACTCTAACCCTAATAAAACCCCTAGCTCTAACCCTGACCCTTACACTAAACATAACTCACTAGACCTAGGCATAACCTAATCCTAAAATTATCCCTAACCATAACTCTAGACCTGACATTAGTCCTAGCCCTTATCCTAGCCCTAAATCTAACAGAAACCCTAGCCATCATTCTAGCCCTAAACCTACCTTAATCCTACACTGAACACTAACCCTAACCCTAATCCTAATTCTAACCCTCATCCTAGACCTAAAGCTAGCTATACCCCACCCATTCCCCTAAACTTAACCTTGACCCTAATGCTAACCCTAAACCTAGCCCTACCCCAAGGCCTAACCCTAACAATAACCCTAGCCCTAGTCCTAGTCCTAATTTAGCTGTAACCCTAACCCTAACCTAAGCCTGGTACTAAGTCTAAAACTATCTCTCGTCCAAGCCGTAACCCTAGTTATAACCCTATCCCTTCCGGAACCCTAACCTAGCCCTAACCCTAGTCCTAGATTTAACCCTAAACCTAAATCTAACCCTAACCCTAATCCTAAAACTCATCCTAACACCAGCTCTAACTCTAACACCAATCCAAAATCTAGCCCTAACACTAGCCCTAGCCCTAAAACAAAACTTAGTCATAGCCCCAACCCTAAACCTTAACTTAAACCAAACCCTAACCCTACACCTAGCCCTAACTTTAGCCCTAAATAGAGTCCTAACCCTAACCCTAAAACTAACCCTTACCATGATTCTGACCCGAACACTAAACCTAGCCCTATACATCACCCTCACCCTAAACCTATGCTTTGCATGCTTCAGCAGAGGGCTACATTCATAAGGAACAAATCAGAGAGTGCCCACAGAGAACTGATTGAGTGTTTGAAGTTTCAAGCAGCTAACACCATCCCTGTTTGTTATCCAGCTCCATTTCCAATTACACATATAAGTTGAGATGAAGTGAAACCTTAAAACGCAAACTGTTCCTTACAGTGAACCATGAACTGAGAAGGTCCAAACATGGGGAATATAGTAAGGCTAGGTAAAAGATGAATCCTCCCTGGTATCAAAGAAATTTGAACAAAACTAACTCTAACACCAACACTAATTCTAAACGTAGCCCTAAACCTAAACCTAACCCTAACCCTAACCTGTTTAGAGAACCTTTGATCATAGAAGACCCAAACGTGGGGTGCCTAGTAGGGAAAGGTAATAGATGAATCCTTCCCAGTATAAAAAAAAAGTCTGACAAAATAATTGGTGGAGGTGTTTCAGTACATGCCTATTTCCCATGTTTTTTCCTAAAGTGCTCTTGGATAATGTTCTTTTCATTGCCATAGCTTTGGAAAACTTTGACTAGGAAGAAACCAGAGAGTGCCCACAGAGAACTGATTGAGTGTGTGAAATTTCAAGCAGCTAGCACCAACCCTGTTTGATTACCAGCTCCATTTCCATTTACACATATAGGACAACTTGAAGTGAAACTTTAAAATACAAACTGTTCCTGATAGTGAACAATTGAAATTAGAAGGCCCAAAACTGGGGAACATAATAAGACTAGGAAAAAGAGAAATCCTGCCCAGTATCAAAGAAATTTGAACAAAAATAACTCTAACCCAATACTAGTTCTAACTCTAGTCCTAACTCTAACACTAACCCTAAACCTATCCTGTTTATAGAGCTTTGATCATACAAGTCCCAAACTTGGGGAACCCAGGGCAGCAAGCTAGCAGATGAATCCTGTGCAGTATCAAACAAATTTGACCAAATAATGGGGGGGGAGGTAGTTCAGGACATGCATATTTCCCTGATTTCTCATAAAGTGCTCTTGTATAAAGTTGTTTTTGCATGCTTGTGCTTAGAGCTACTTTCACAAGGAAGAAACCACAGAGTGCCCACAGAGAACAGATCGAGTGTGTGAATTTTCAAGCAGCTAGCACAAACCCTGTTTTATTTCTAGCTCCATTTCCATTTATCTGTATAGGTTCAAATGAGGTGAAACCTTAAAACTCAAACTGTTCCTGACAGTGAACCTTGAACCAAGAAGGCCCCAAACTGGTGAACATAGTAAGGCTAGGTAAAAGATTACTCCTGCCCAATATCAAAGAAATTTGAACAAAACTAACTCTAACCCTAACACTCGCTCTAACACTAGCCCTAACCCTAACCCTAAAATTAACCTTAATCTGTTTAGAGAACCTTTGATCATAGAAGTTCCAAACTTGTGGAGACTAGTGGGGAAAGCTAACAGATGAATCCTGTGCAGTATCAAAGAAATCTGACCAAATGACTGGGGGACGTAGTTCAGTACATGCATATTTTCCTGTTGTCTCCTAAAGTGCTCTCAGATAAAGTTTTTTTTTTGCATGCTTCAGCTTTGGAATACTTTCACAAGGAAGAAATCAGAGAGTACCGACAGGGAATTGATTGAGTATGTGAAGTTTCAAGCAGCTAGCACCAATGCTGTTTGATTTTTAGCTCCATTTCCATTTACCCATAGAGATCAAAATGAAGTGAACCCTTAAAATATTCAGTGTTCCTGACAGTGAACACTTGAACTGAGAAGGTACAAAACTGGGGAACTTAACAAGGGTAAGGAAAAGATAAATACTGCCCAGTATCAAATAAATTTGAACAAATCTAACTGTAACTCTAATGCTAGATTCGACTCTATCCCCAACCCTAACCCTAAAGCTGTTTAGAGAACCTATGATCATAGAAGTCCCCAAGTTGGGGATCCTAGTGGGACAAGCTACTATATGAATCCTGCACAGTATCAGAGAAATATGACCAAATAAGTGGGGAAGGTATTTCAATATATTTATATTTCCCTCTTTTCTCCTAAAGGGCTCTTGGATAAACTTGCTTTGCATACTTCAGCTTAGAGCTACATTCACAAGGAACAAACCAGAGAGTGCCCACAGAGAATTAATTGAGTGTGTGAAGTTTGAAGCAGTTAGCACCAACCCTGTTTGATTTCTAGCTCCAATTCTGTTTAGGTCAAAATTAAGTGAAACCTTAAAATAGAAACTGTTCCTGAAAGCGAACCATTGAATCTTGAATGTCCAAACTTGGGGAGCCTACTAAGAATAGGTCAAGGATAAATCCTGTACAGTATCAAAGTAATCCAACCAAAAAAATTCAAAGCTTTTTCAGTACATGTGTATTCTGCTTGCTCCTAAAGCACTCAGAGATAAAGCTGTTTCTTTCTACTTCAGCTTAGGGCTACTTCCAGAGGAAACAAACCAGAGAATCCCCACTGAGAACTGATTGAGTGTGTGATGATTCAAGCAGCTATCCCAAACCCTGTTTGATTTCCAGCTTCATTTCCATTCACCCCTATAGGGGAAAAAGAAGAGAAACATGAAAATTGAAACTGTTCCAGAAAGCAAACCCTTTATGTAGGAGGCCCAAACATTTGGAGTATAGTCAAAATAGGAAAAAGATGAATCCTGCACAGTATCATAGAAATTTGAAAACAACTAACTCTAACCCTAACACTAGGTCTAATCCTAGTCCTAACACTAACCCTAACACTAACCTTAACCTGTTTATAGTCCCTTTGATCCTATAAGTCCCACACTTGTGGAGCCAAGTGGGGCAGGCTAATAGATGAATCTTTCACAGTATCAAAAAAATCTGACCAAATATTTGGGGGAGGTAGTTCAGCACATGCATATTTCCATTTTCTCCTAAAGTGCTCTC
>NW_026007803.1:79446-81327 GCF_001458135.2 Marmota marmota marmota
TTAGTGTTAGGTTTAGACCTCAGGTTAGAGATAGAGTTAGGGTTTCATGTAGGGTAAGGGAGTGGGTTATAGCTAAGTTGAGGGCTAGGGCGAGGGTTAGTAGTAGGCTTAGGGCTAGTGTTAGGGTTATGATTAAGGCTAGGCTTAGGGCTAGAATGAAGGCTAGTGTTTGTGTTAGAGTTAAGGCTAGTATTAGGGCTAGGGCTAATGCCAGGTCTAGGGTTACAGTTAGGGATAGATTTAGTGTTAGGTTTATGGCTTGGTCCAGTGTAAGTGTTAGGTTTAGGGTAAGGGTCAGGTTTAGAGCTAGGATTATTATTAGGGTCAGGTTCAAAGTTAGGGTTTGGTTTAGGTTAGAGGTAAGGTTTAGGGCTCAAATTAGCATTAGGTTTAGGGTTAGGGTTAATGAGAGTGTTAGGTTTAGGGTTTGGATGTGGTTTAGTGTAATGGATAGGGTTAAGGTTAGGCCTAATATTTAGCATAAGGGTTAGGGTTATCATTAGGGTAATGGATTAGGGCAAGGGATATGTATAGGATTAGGGCTTTTGTTTGGGTTAGGGTTAGGTTTAAGTTTAGGGTTAAAGCTAGGTTTAGGACTCGGATTAAGGCTAGGTTTTGGGTTAGGTTAAGGCTAGGGTTAAGACTATGGGTAATGTATGAAGTAAGGTTATGATTAGAGCTAGTTATAGGGTTAGGGTTAGGGCTAGGTCTAGGATTGGGGTTAGGTTTATGGTTATGGCAATATTTAGAGCTAGAGTTAGTGTTAGGGTCAGAGTCAGTGTCCGGATTACTTTTCAGGTTAGATTTAGTACTAGAATTAGAGATAGGTGTAGGGCTAGGTGTAAGGTTAGGGTTTGATTTAGGTTAAGGGTTAGGGTTAGGGCTATGACTCGGTTTTGTTTTAGGGCTTGGGGTAGGGTTAGGGCTAGTTTTAGGATTAGTGTTAGGGTTAGGACTAGTGTTAGTGTGAGGGCTATGACTCGGTTTTGTTTTAGGGCTAGGGGTAAGTTTAGGGCTAGTTTTAGGATTAGTTTTAGGATTAGGACTAGTGTTAGTGTGAGGTTTAGGCTTAGGTTTAGGGTTAGATTTAGAGTTAGGTTTAGATCTAGGGTTTGAGCTAGGGCTAAGAATAGGGCTAGGGTTAGGGCTAAGTTTAATGCTAGGTTTAGGGTGATGGTAAGTGATTGGTTTAGAACTTGGTGTGGGGCTAGGGCGAGAGTTAGAGTTAGTCTTAGGGCAAGGGTTAGTGTTAGGTTAGGCCTAGGGTTAGGGCTAGGGTTAGTGTTAGGTTTAGGTTTAGGGTTAGGGATAGGGTAAGGGTTGGGATTATAGGTAGTTTTATGGCTAGGGTGAGGTTTAGAATTAGGGTTAGGGTTAGGTTTATGATTAAGGTGAAGTTTATGGCTAGGATGTGGGCTAAGTTTTGTGTTAGGGTAGGACTAGGATTAGAGCTAGGGCAAAAGTCAGGTCTAGGGTTACAGTTAGGGATAGTTTAGGGTTAGGTTTATAGCTAGGTCTATTTTAATAGTTAGGTTTATGGTTAGGGTCAAGTTTAGAGCTAGGGGTATTATGAGGGTTAGGGTCAGGTTTAGTGTTTTTGTTAGGTTAAGGTTTAGGTTTATGGATTGAATTAGCATTATTGTTAAGGATAGGGTAATGATAGTTTTAGGTTAGGGTTCAGGTTAAGTGTAGGATAATGGATAGTGTTAGGGTTAGGGATAGGATTAGGGTTTGGCCTAGGGTTAGCAAAAGGGTTAGGGTTATCATTAGAGTAATGGATAGGTTAGAGGTAGGGTTAGGGCTAGGGTTATGCTAAGGATTAGGTCTAGGCATAGGCTTAGGCTTAGGGTTAGGGCTATAGTTAGGATTAGTATTAGCTTT
>NW_026007804.1:0-3912 GCF_001458135.2 Marmota marmota marmota
CTCTCTGCCCCCTCTACTGACATTCATTTGTCCCCCTTGTATTATTTTTCCCCTTTCCCCTCACTTCCTCTTGTATCTACTTTTGTATAACTCTGAGGGTCTCCTTCCATTTCCATGCAATTTCCCTTCTCTTTCCCTTTCCCTCCCATCTCTCATCCCTATTTAATGTTAATCATCTTCTCATGCTCTTCGACCCTACTCTGTTCTTAGTTACTCTCCTTATATCAAAGAAGACATTTGGCATTTGTTTTTTAGGGATTGGCTAGCTTCACTTAGCATAATCTGCTCTAATGCCATCCATTTCCCTGTAAATTCTATGATTTTGTCATTTTTTAATGCAGAGTAATACTCCATTGTGTATAAATGCCACATTTTTTTTTATCCATTCATCTATTGAAGGGCATCTAGGTTGGTTCCACAGTCTTGCTATTGTGAATTGTGCTGCTCTTATATGGTTTTCTTTCAAGTCAAAATGGTAATTTGGGGATGGGTCAGTCTAGAGGAATTGAGATATAAGTGAGACCATGAGGAATCTCAAGACACCAAGAAGAGTCAGTTACAGAAAATTAGAGAAAGCCTTATAGAACTTTCAGTCATTACCTCCTAAGGCCATGAGAGCAGGTAAATAGAATTGAAAGGCCAGAATGGGGTCATGGATACTGCTTCTTTCACTCTGACTTCTAAACTCTGCAGTCTGGTCTGGATGTCATGGTCAGAGCTGTGCCCCATTTGATTTAGCCCAAATAATCAATAGTTGATGTTTCTTATTCTATACTCTCCTAATAATCTGATAATTATTTCTTTGAACTGACAGACTAGAGTCCTTCAAGATACTGGCCTCTGTATTCTTGTTGGGTTTTAAGAAGTTACTCATCTTATTATTTGTAAGACAGCTGGAAAGTATGCATTTATCTTAACTGATGACAAATCTAGAATTCTTGAATTTAGACAGGTAAGAAATGATCTGTCACCATGAAAGGAAATTTACCATTACTTGAAATATTCACAGTTTCAAATATTAAATTGTCTACAACTGAAGGTGGCATTTTCAAAACTGAAATAATATGACACTTAGAATATAGCTGTCATGTGGTGTCATAGCATTACATGAAAAAGTCATATGAATTAAATTGACTTGAATTGGAACAGTACATCCTGTGAAAGAATACAATGATGAATGTGATGTGAAAGATAATACAATCAATAATACAATGAAGAGTGGTCCTTTTTTTTTTATTCAAGGACAGAACATAGAGGTATGGAATAAACCACAGGAAGCTGGCAGTCTTAGTCAACCAAAGATAATTCAGATCTTATAGTTCTAATTTTGTTAGTTACAAATAGTCTATTATGAATATAGCCCTCTTTTAAAAATGCATTAAAGCCTTCTCTGAATATTTTAATGATTGTATGAAATGACTGGGCCCCCGAGTTATGGGTTTGCAAGAAAGGGAGAAGAATGTGGCAGAGGTTAGTTAGTTGGGGAGTGGAATTGGCACAACCCATGAAGGTGGGAGCAGTTTTGATTCTGGTGTATATTCAAGGTCAAGAACCAATGAATCAAGTTATGAGCAGATGCTAATCTCTAGTACTTTTCCAGTCTATGATTTGACTTTGTAACTAGAGCATCTAACAAGTAAAATATTTTGTTATAATCAGTTTGTTCTTCTATGAACTATAACTTCTTATAATTCTTTTTTGTTTTTTATAATACAACCTTATCTTTACATTTTTCTATCAGTGTCATAATAACTTCTTATACTTTAGTTTTTCCTTTTAATTATTTTTATGTATCACATTTAGATATAAGCTAAAATAATAAAGCAATAAAATTAATTTGGTTTAAGCTATATATGTATATATTTAAATAAAGATCTTTCAAATTTTTTGAATTTATTAAAATTTACCTATAATTATAATGCACTGTATTTTTATGATAACTTGTAATTATTGAGGACTATTAAATTATGGTTATACTATATGACAATGTAGACAAGTGTACACAAACATTTTAAGATAGAGATTTGTAACCATAAGTTTTGGGAGTTAAAATATTTTCAATTAATAAAAAAAGTATAGTTAATAAAGAAGCTATTTTCCTAAAACATTCTGATTCATTATGGCTACTATTATATGTGCTATTAAATGTTGTAAGGGAGAATTATATCATACTGACAAAGCTAATGGAAAGCAATATAGAAGCTTTAAGTGCTTTTTATGTTCTAGTCTTGTAATTTTTTCAATGATATCTCTACTTCAAGAAATCAAGGTAAAACTAAATGACTATTTTAGTTCTTGATAATATCTGTTTAATTGGTCCAAATTTGAACATTGAGAGGATGAGAAAGCACCAAAACCTGATAAAAGGTAATTGATAACATTTGCTTGATGTTTCTTCATTCCTAAAAGATTTCAGAGAGACCAATATATGGGGTCAATCATTTTCAATGATGACTAGTGCAATCACCATGCTAATTAGATTTGCTTTGAAAACACTGTGAGGTTTTTAAAATTAGCAAAAGCACATTTACTTCTGTAGTCACCACCATAAAAGGTTCTATTTGATTTGCTTTCTGTTATTTCGATCTGTTTTTGGCTAATTTTCTATAATTTTAATGTGCTTTCACGAATTTCCTTTTGAAATTAGCCCCTGGTTTCTGGTGCGTCTAAAGTAACAATTGATGTGGCACTATTTTCCTTGCCCACCTCCACAAAAAAACATATAACTCTTTGCTCCTCTTGCTATCAACCCCAAATGACATTTTTCAAATTATCTATGGTTTATATAATTAGAATTTTGTATCAATTATGTTTTATTTATGTATAAAATATTAAATAGGATATGTTGTTTAAGGAGAAGAATGACTACATTATTATTGAGCTGTAATTCACAGACAATAAAATTCATCACTTTGAAGTATATAATGGGTAGTTTTTAGTATATTCAAAAAAGCATTTAACTGTCAGCAAGATCTAATTCTGGAACGTTTCACCACTATAAGAAATCTTGAACCCATTAGACTTCTCTTTTATAAAATTTCATTTAGTCCATGAAATAACAGAATGATGTGTGTGTGTGTGTGTGTGTGTGCGTGTGTGTGTGTTTAAGAGGACATTGTTAGAGTGAAAACAAAGGTTGCTATAACATCACTTAATGATCAAAGTTGGTGTATCAGTGTATTTTAATCAGCTTTTTCACTGTTGTGACCAAAACACCGGACAACAACAATAAGAAGAGGAAACATTTATTTCGGGACTCATGGTTTCAGAGGTCTCAGTCCATAGATGGCTGACTTTATTCCCTGGGGCTTCAGGTGAAGCAGTACCTGGTGAAAGAGCGTGGAAAGCAGTTCAGGACATCATATTAGGAAGCAGAGAGCGAGCAAGCTCTGTTCAACAAGGAAAAATATAAATCCCAAAGGCACACTCCCAGGGACCCACCTACTTCATCCATAATCTACCTGCCTCCAGTTACCAAGTTAATCCCTGTGGGGATTAATGCACTGATTAGGTTCAGACTAATTTAACCAAATCATTTTACCTCCAAACTTTCTTGCATTTTTGCACACATAAACTTTTGGGGGATACTTCATATCTAAACCATAATACCACATTTTTTCTGTACTTGTTATCTTGCATTGCTGTGAACCTATTGTGTTTTTTTTTATTGGTTGTTCAAAACATTACAAAGCTCTTGACATATCATATTTCATACATTTGATTCAAGTGGGTTTTGAACTCCCAATTTTACCCCAAATACAGATTGCAGAATCACGTCGGTTACACATCCACATTTTTACATAATGCCCTATTAGTAACTGTTGTATTCTGCTACCTTTCCTATCCTCTACTATCTCCCCTCCCCTCCCCTCCCATCTTCTCTCTCTACCCCATCTACTGTAATTCATTTCT
>NW_026007805.1:0-3912 GCF_001458135.2 Marmota marmota marmota
TTAGTGTGTATATATATATATATATATATATATTTTTTTTTTTACATAAATATAAATATTTATAATAAAATTTAAAATAAAACTTTTATCAGAGTTCCTAGGTAAAGAATGTAATTCAATAACATTTGTTCAATTCATTTGTTTTTTTAATTTAATTATTATTTTTTATTTACATGTGACAGTGGAATGCGTTATAATTCTTATTACACATATAGAGCACCATTTTTCATATCTCTGATTGTATACAAAGTATATTCACACCAATTCATATTTTCATACATCTACCTTGGATAATAATGTCTATCACATTCCACCATCATTTCTAACCCCATGCCTCCTCTCTTCCCCTCCCACCCTTCTGCCCTATCTAGAGTCTGTCTATTCCTCCCATGCTACCTCTCCATTCCTAACTATAAAACTTTTAGGCCCTAATCTCCATCATGTGAGATTAGGCCCCAACTTCCTATTAAGACTCCTTTGGTGCAAGAATTAAAATCAAGAATCAATAAATGAAATGGACTCAAACTAAAAAGTTTCTTCTCAGCAAAAGAAAACAATTTGTGAGGTGAATAGAGAACCTACATCTTGGGAGCAAATCTTTACCCCTCACACATCAGATAGAGCACTAATCTCTAGGGTATATAAAGAGCTCAAAAGGCTAAACACCAAAAAAAAAAAAAATAATAACCCAACCAATAATTGGGCCGTGGACCTGAACAGATACTTCTCAGAAGATGATATACAATCAATCAACATATATATGAAAAAATATTCATCATAGCTAGAAATTAGAGAAATACAAGTCAAAACTACTCTAAGATATTATCTCACTCCAGTCAGAATGGCAGGTATTATGAGGACAAACAACAATAAGTGTTGGCGGGAATGTGGGGAAAAAGGTACACTCATACATTGCTGGTGGGACTGCAAATTGGTGCAGCCAATATGGAAAGCAGTATGGAGATTCCTTGGAAATCTCGGAATGGTACCACCATTTGACCCAGCTTCCCCTCTCCTTGGTCTCTACCCACAGCACTTAAAAACAGCATACTACAGGGACACAGCCATACAATGTTTATAGCAGTACAATTCACAATAGCTAAACTGTGGAGCCAACCTAGATGCCCTTCAATGGATGAATGGATAAAAAAAATGTGGTATACATACACAATGGAATTTTACTCAGCAATAAAAGAGAATAAAATCATGGGATTTGCAGGTAAATGGATGGAGTTAGAGAAGATAATGCTAAGTGAAGTTATCCAATCCCCAAAAACCTAATGCTGAATGTTTTCTCTGATATAGGAAGTGATTTTTGTGCTGAAAATAGTAGGTTTGGGCATGAAACACCCAAGAAGATGGGTTTGTGAATGACAATTGGCTAATATAATATGTTGGCCTCACAAGTTTTTAAGAAGACAGTGGACATTTTAATGCACATTTAATTTATGTTTTAATAGTCCCTTTCAATAAGTACCTTTTTCTGCTTTGTTTTGATGTTAAAGGTTTTCTTTAGTAAACAAGAGTCTGTTTCCTCTTCCTGTACCCTGTGTCTTACGAAACATAACGTGTAACCTAGTTACACTGTACAGTGTTGCCCACTAAGGGGATCTTAGATATTCTCATGAAACATGAAAGCAAGATGTGAAATGCCTACAAGGAGTTTATTGCTGATAGTGGACAGTAACCTTTTCACTTTTGAAGGACAATTTTGATTTGAAAAGAACAACATTTATTTAACTTTTTTTTTTTAATTTTAGCCATAGTGGCAGTCTTCAGTCTTTTACAGGCAGTATCATTCCTCTTTAAGTGCATTATTGAATTAATTAGTCCATGACTTTTACTGGACAGAGAAGAGATGAATAAAATCCTGACAGGAGACTACCAATGTAAATGGCAAGATATTTGCTATTTAGGAATTTTTCCTGTCTTTTTATAATATCAAAAATTCTGAAAATTTCTAGGTTGTCAAGCTGTGTTTCACAGTAACAGTGAATAAAATAGAATTTAAACAGTGAATTATTTTTACTTAAATTTGTTTTTAACACTGAAACATGAACAAAAATCATATACACAATCGGGTACCTTGTGATATTTTGAAACATGTATATGTTTTGTCATATTTAAATCAAGTTAAAAGTTTATCTGCCCAATATTTTTTTATATTGTGCAATTTTAGAAATTCTTTGTTCCAGCTTTTGGACATATGTGGTACATAATTATTATCCATAGTTATGGTATTGAACAAGAGCACACCAGGAGTTTTGCTTCCATCTTAACTGTGACTTAGGACCTTTTGAACAACATTTCCCCATTACTCTTTCCCCCCCTCTTCTCCCCATCACTGGTAACCACCATTCTATTTCCAAATTCTCGAGATCACCTGTTGGAGATTCCACATACGTGTGATATCCCACAGTTCTTGTCTTATTGTGACTGGTTTATTTCATTTAACAACCTCTATTTTCATTCATGTTATCACAAATGCAAGAATTTTATTTTTCTGATGGATGAATGACATTCTGCTGTGTATATGTACCACATTTTCTTTAGGCATTCATTGGCTGATGGACATTGGGTTGTTTCCATGTCTTAGTCATTGTGAATATTGCTGCACTAATCATAAGCCTATTGTGAATCATTCTGCCATAAACAGGGGCATGCATGTATTGCCATAGTATAATGACTATTCTTGAGGATAAATACCAGGGAGTGATACAGTTAGATCATATGGTGGTTCCATACCTAGTCTTTTAAGGAGCCTCCATACTGATTTCCATAATGGTCATACTAATTTACCATCCCACTGAAAGTGTAAAAAGTGTTCTTTTTATCCACATTCTCTCTAACATTTGTTATTTTTTGTATTCTTGATGACTTCCATTCTGACTAGTGTGAAATGAAATCTGAATGTAGTTTTGATTTGCATTTTCCTAATTGCTAATGATATTGAACATTTTTATTCATGTACTTTTTTTGCCATTTGTATTTCCATTTTTGAGAAGTTTCTGTTTAATTTATTTGGCTATTTATTAATTGGGTTATTTAGTATTTAGTGTAAAATATTTCAGTTCTTTTTATATTCCAGATATTAATCTTTTGTTAGAAGAGAAGCTAGCAAAGATTTTCTGCCATTCTGTAGGTTATTCCTTCACATTCTTAATCATTTCCTCTGTTATGCAGAAGCTTTTTAATTTGATGCCATCCCACTTATTAACTAATGGCATTATTTCCTGAGCTTTGCAGGTCCTATTGAGGAAGTCATTGCTTGTTGTTGGAGTGTTAACCCCACATTTTCTTCTAGGAGTTGCATAGTTTCTGGTCTAATTCCTAGATGTTTGATCTATTTTGAGTTGATTTCTGTGCAGGGTGAAAGACAAGGTTCTATTTTCATTCTTCCACATATGGATAACCAGTTTCCCAAGTACCATTTGTTCAGAAGGCTGTCTTTAGTCCAGTGGTATTTTGTCACCTTTGTCAAGGATCAGATGACTATGAATGTGTGGGTTTGTCTCTGTGTCTTCTATTTTGTACCATTTTTACATGTACTTTTAAGTATTTATTTTTTTATTTGTTCTAATTAGCTATACATGAGAGTAGAATGTACCTTGTCAAATCATATATAAACAGAGTGCTCTTCTGGTTGTACATGATGTAGAATTACACAGGTCATGTAATCATATATGCACACAGTGTAATAATGTCTGATTCATTCTACTATCCTTCCTACCCTCATTCCCCCTCCCCTCCCTTCACTCATCTCTGCTCAATCTAAAGCTCCTCCACTATAGATCAGCATTCACTTATCACAGAAAATATTTGGTCTTTGGTTTTTTGTGATTGGCTGCTTTGCTTAGCATGATATTCTCCAACTCTGTCCTTTTACTCATAAATGCCATGATTTCATTCTTC
>NW_026007806.1:0-3912 GCF_001458135.2 Marmota marmota marmota
AAAAGATCCATTCTTTATAGGACATATCAGGGCACATACAGGATTGCCTGGAGCCCTTAGTTCATAAGCCCTTGCTCATAAGCCAGTTGTTTTAGTAATGGCATTGCTTGTCCTGTATTCCCAAAAACTCTGGTAGCTGTTTGAATAAGCCTATCTACAAATTCACCATAAGGTTCATTAGCTCCTTGTATTACCTTAGATAATTAACCTTGTAAACCTCCATGTCCTTGTAAAGTCTTCCATGCCTTAATTGCATCTACAGCAATTTGTGCGTATACACCAGGATCATATGCAATTTGATCCCATACGGGCCACCAAATGCCGCAGTCTGGCTAGGCACAATCAGGAGCCACTTGTCAAAAGAAACTAACTTTATTTTTAGAACCACACACGCCAAACAAAACAGCTCCTCAGGAAAAACCCTCAGAGCTCCAACTGCCACCACCGGCTTCCCACAAGCCTGTCCCTCAAACACAAGCCTCACCACCTCCCCCCATCCTCCTGCTCTTGAGGCCCATTGGCTGGGTCGTGTGGGCGGGGCCAAAAAAGTCCCCCAGCTCCGTGGTCTGAAAGGGCAGGGAAACAGCCCAATGAGCTTCACCACAGAGGAGCCAATCAGCTAGATGTTGCTGGGGCCGCTGTAAGCCAATCATCAGCTGGCAGTCTGAAAGGGCGGGGAAATAGCTCAATGAGCATCTCCAATGAGCATCACCGCAGAGGAGCCAATCAGCTAGATGTTGCTGGGGCCACTGTGAGCTGGCAGCTGGAAGTTTGCTGGCAGCTGGAAGTTTGCTGGGGCCCCTTCGGCTGTGGCTCTCAACAAGCTGTAGACTTTGTTATGTGAAATATTAACACTAAAGAGTTAATAATAATTTCTAAAAGATTAAAAAGGAATGTATGACATCCAAACTGGTAAAGAGAGAAGGTAAAATAAGCTCATTCAAATCCCATAGATTGAGGGTGGCTGAACTAAGGCCAAATCTGGCCCATTGCCTGTTTTGGAATAGCCCATGAGCTAAGAATGGTTTTACATTTTCATGGTAATTTTTAAAAGCCTCAAAGAAGGATAATATGCCCTATAGTGACTATACATGTCAAAATTGCATGATATTCAAATTTCAGTGTCTATAAATGAAGTCCCATTGGAAACAGCTACGCTCACTTGTTCACATCTTGTCTGGAAAAGTTGCAACAGAGCCTGTATGGCCACCAAGCCTAAAATATTCACTCACTGGTCCTTTACAGAAAAAGTTTTCCGACCCCAGCAATAGTCAGCAGAAGAACAGAAGAGTATAGCAGCAAGATGTTCAATACACACTGAATTGTCACAAGTCATTTCATCACCATGACTGGGACTGATAAGAACCCTGAGGCCTATTTCCTGAAATCTTTCATGTTAAGTGAAAATGTGCAACAGACCATTGGAATAGAGAGTGGAGAGGAGTGAGATCAGGTCTCTCCTCTCAGTTCCTTTGGGTTCCAGCTTTGCCTTTGCCCTCTCTGCCTTTGAATGCACCCACAGGGGTGACCAGACTGAGCGGCAGGCTGAGCAGCTTGGCCTGTTTGGGGGGCCTGGGCTGAGCAGAGGCCAACTCTCTCCCTTCAGTTGCAGGGTGCCATCATGGTTGCTTCCTGCATCCAGATACTGGTGGGATTCTCAGGCCTCATCGGCTTTCTCATGCGCTTCATTGGCCCCTTGACCATTGCTCCGACCATTTCCCTGATGGCCCTGCCTCTCTTTGATTCTGTTGGCAATGACGCTGGAATCCACTGGGGGATTTCCTTCATGTAAGTACTTTCTGGGGAGGAGGCCCAGCCACGCTTTCTTTGGTGGAAGTACAGCTAGTAAGAATAATGTGAGTCCAGGATGCCAATTTTCATTGAGCTGGGAAAGGGTGCAAAGAATGGCCCCAGCTCTTCAGCACCATTGTAGTCTAAGAGAGATAAAGGCCCATGATACCAGGAAGCAGCCAGGAGGCCTTGGGGCTGTGTGAATGTGAAGGAGAGGTGGTCAGCTGTGAGGATCAGGAAACAGGAAATGAGGCCTCAGGCATTTAAACAATTTTGGAGGGACCTGGGAGTGACACTGATATGCTCAAGATCGGAACCCCCAAAAGACCACCAGAGACCAAGATCGATGTAAGCAGCAAAGAGGTGTTTATTTCAAGCTAGCTCCATCCTCTGCATACACAGCAACTGGTGATGCTGAATGGTCCCAAGCCCAGGATTTGCAGCAGTTTTATACACTCTTTGGGGGAGGCAGGGACTTCACATACAAATCATCACACACCATGGGAAAATCATAAAACAACTCTAAAACATGATTAGCACATACACTGACAGGAACAAGTTGGGTAAAGGTGATTGGTTAGTACACGAGGGGGATTCCTTTAAACTGATTGGTTTAAGCCACAAGGGGAGTACGTGCTGAACTACTTGGTTTCCCAACATGTTGTCAACCACCATAAATTACTGGGGGGTCATCTGGCATCCCAGGTATTTTCTCTGTCTGATACTGATTGTTGGTTGCTAGGGGGTTGCTATGGGTCCTCACCTAGCCTGACTGAGTCAGGGACACCTGGCGCCACAGATCTCTCCTGTTATTGACAGACAAACAACTCAGCAGGGTGGCTATCTGCCTAGAAGTGCTCTGTGGGTTTTTCCAAGGACAAGGGTCACACCCCCTTCCTTGGACAGGCTTTGCTCTAAGGTAGAGGCTGGTTTCTCAAAAATGGAGTCACATCAGTTTCTCAACACTGTCATTCACTCTGCCTCTTGTGGTCTGAGGTGAGGTATGGGAATCATCAGACCTGCGCCAGACCTGCCTGAGAGATATGACAGTCCCTATGGGCCTCAGTGACTCTGTCTGCTGCCAACAGCCTGTTCCTCTCAGATACACCAGAAACAATGGCATCCTATCCCACAAGTCCTCTTCAGCCACAAGCAGTTCCAACAGGGACCTCTTTTCAGAGATAGCAGGTATCTACATATGGTGCAGAGGGCCACCAGCTGGAGCCCCTCCTGGTGAGGACATTGGTCCCAGAGACACCTGGTGGCTCAGCTTCTCAGACCACCCCCAAAGCCTCCTGAGCCCCTGCTCAGGACAAGTCCACTTTCCAGCTTGTGTACGCTTGTTTGTTTCAGGACCATCTTCCTCATCACGCTGTTTTCTCAATTCCTGAAAAACATCCCAGTGCCTGTGCCTGTGTATGGTGGAGAGAAGAAGTGTCACACCTCCAAGTTCTACCTCTTTCAGGTCTTCCCTGTAAGAAGCACCTCTTACCCACCCTCTTCTATTCGAAATTGATGCACCTGGAGATTGTTGACAACTTCCCTGTGCCCAGGTGGCCCCCAAATCAAAGCTCCTCCATCTATGGTGGCCTTAGGAGGAAGAAAGAGTCCCAGGTCTGTGGGGTGTACTTCCTGGCAGTTGGTGACACTGCATTCTAGGTCCTTCCTCACAGGCTTCTCTCCCAGGAGCCCTAGTCGCTGTTCTGGGCACTGTTGTGTATTCTTGTCCTCACAGCAAGGTACTGGGAGAGACAGCCAAGTTCACCTCTAATGATGTAAAACTAAGGGTCTGAGCCAAATTGCTTAGATCAGGGTCTTTCCCAATGGCTCACGGGCAATCCATCTTGGTGAGCAAGATGGCGCCTCCCTTCCCAGAGCCTTCTTTGTTGATTTCACACCAAGCTGTCCAGTGTGTAATTGTCACCATAGCTGTGTCTTCAGGTTTAACTGAGAACTAGGTTTCTCAAGGTACAAAGAAACTTCCACATATGATCTTATTGACCTTTCAAAAACCCTGCAGTCCAATGATTCCAAAACTCAGTGTGCATGTGAATCACTTGGAAAATTCACTAAGAATATGGAGTTCTGGGGTCCCACCACCAAAAATAAAATTGATATATC
>NW_026007807.1:0-3911 GCF_001458135.2 Marmota marmota marmota
CCCTGTCTCTAAATAAAAATAAATAAATAAAAAGGGCTGGGGATGTGGCTCAGTGGTTAAGTGCCTCTTGGTTCAATCCTGGTACAAAAAAAAAAAAAAATCAGCCAAAAAATAGAAAGAAATTATCATGCTTATAGTGTGATTCATCTCTACTACTGTTAATAATGTACTTTGAGATATTCAATCTGAGTAGCCAAGAGAGTATAGTAGAGTGATATTACCTAACTTCCAAAGCTAGATCATAAACTATGAGGAGGGACTGAGATAGGAATTTGGTGATACAGAAAATATCATAAATATCGATACCGCCGGTTATTGGTGAGTCCTGCTTCCCCACATGTTGAAGTTTGAACATTAGAGAAGCACGCCTAGGCAAACATATGAAGCAGGGTTTATTTAAAAAGGGGCAACATAGACTTCTCCCGGGAGGGAGAAGGGGGCCATAGCTGGTATCCTGGTATCCCAAGAGGCTAGGTGTTCCTCCCTTTTTATATGTCCTAGGATTCCTTTGTTCTCCTGCCCTCTTCCCCTTATCTTTCTCCTTCCGGAGTATGTGACTAGGCCCTGGAATGCTCGGTGGGATGGCCAAAAAGTGGAAAACAGGTGGGCTGAAGGGGGAAGGGCAGGGTGGAGCAGCCCAGGACACATTAATTAACAACCTAATAGCTCCCTGTGGGGAGGGGCAATTCCCAGGGACAGGTAACCTTGGCAATAGGTTGGAGCAGTGGCAGGTTCAGTCTCCAACTTCCCAGACTCACTCAAAATTGTCCTCCTTGACTGGACCTGACTTGATTTACCTATCTACACTGACTACCTATCTTTAAATCTGGCTTCAATATCCTGAGTCTAAAAGGAAGTGCCCATGAACCATTGAAATGCAGAATACACCCATGAATGGATGCAACTCCTGAGTGACCAAGCCAGTGCCCTTGGCCCGTGCCCTTGACTCATGCCCTTGCCTGCAAAAAAAGAAAAAAGAAAGAAAAAAAAGAAAAGAAAAAAAGAAAAAAATAATAATAATGAAGGAGGGCAATGCTAAAGCACAGGAAAAACTGACCCCACATTTTTTAGCTCTGCCTTGACTCCACCTCTAGTCTAGCCCATAGCAACCATGCCTTTATAAATATCAACACCCCACACCAACAGGTTGCTGTTTCTTCTCCTGGAGATGGCCTGCATTCTCCCTTGAATAGGTATTCCTTGCTTCACCACCAAAGCTTCTCACTATTTTTTTTAGTTGTAGATGGACACAATACCTTTATTTTATTTTTTATGTGGTGCTGAAGATTAAGCCCACTGCCTCATGCATGCTAGGCAAGCACTCTACCACTGAACCACAACCCCAACCCAGCTTTTGAGACAGCTGCATTCTCCCCAAAGGTGCCTCTGCTTTCCTAAATAAACATCTAAGTCTCTGACTGGTGCAGGCTGACATGAATGCCAAGAACCCCGCTGGTCCTGAACCAAGCTCCCCCTTCTCTCCAGGAACTTCCTTCTTTAGAGACAACTCTTCTGTGACAGGGTGACCTACAAGTATTTGGCCAGCAGCCTCAGCTGAGGTCTCCAGTCAGCAGCCATCGTCAAATGACAGACATGGGAGGAAAGACATCTCCAGAGAAATCCACCCACACCTGTCAAGTCAACTCCAGTCATCATGCCTTCCCAGCCAGTGAACCAGACATGGAACACACAGAAGGCATGACCATGTGACCTGTCTGAATGCCTGGACTTCAGGATCCATAAGCATAATAAAATGGCTATTTTATTTTTATTTATTGGGGGTACTGGGGATTGAACCCAGGGGCACTCTACCACTGAGCTACATTCCAGCCCTATTTTGTATTTTATTTTGAGACAGGGTCTCACTGAGTTGCTAGTGCCTCACTTTTTTTTTTTAAATATTTATTTATTTTTTTTATTTTAGTTATCGGCAGACACAACATCTTTGTTGGAATGTGGTGCTGAGGATCGAACCCGGGCCGCACGCATGCCAGACGAGCGCGCTACCACTTGAGCCACATCCCCAGCCCCTAGTGCCTCACTTTCGCTGAGGCTGGCTTTGAGCTCTCAATCCTCCTGCCTCAGCCTCCTGAGCCGGTGGGATTACAGGCAAGTACCACCACACCCAGCCAAAGTAGCTATTTTTTTTACCCTAAATTTTAGGATGATTTGTTACATAACAATAGAAGCTTGAAGGATAACGACAGGGAGGGGCCACAAAGAAGGCTTCTAGATGCTGTGACAGTCCCTTTCTTGATCTGGATGTTGATTACAAAAGTGTGTTTAATCTCTAGAAATCTGTCAAACTGTGAGACATTTATACTTGTGTACTTTTCTTTGTTTATGTCATATATTTTTAAAAGCTTACATTTTTAAAACCTAGACATTGAGTTATAGAGACTACATGCCCATCAGTGGATAAAGAAAATGTGGATACATGATGAAGATTTAATCAGTCACAAAGTAAAACAAAATCATGTCACTTGCAGGAAAATGGATGGAACTGAAGAACATCATGTTAAGCAAAATAAGTCAGACTCAGAAAGACAAGAATTGCATGTTTTCTCTAACACGTGAAATCTAGAAAGAAAAAAAAAAGAAGGACAATATGAATGTAGACAGGTGACCATTAGAGAAGGGGAAGAGGGAAATAGGGAGAAAAGATAGGATCAAAATGCATCATATATCCCCGGTATGGTGGTTTGGGCCTGTAATCCCAGCAGCCCCAGAGGGTGAGGCAGGAGGATGACAAGTTCAAAGCCAGCCTCATCAACTTAGTGAGGCCTTAAGCACCTGAGACCCTGTTTCTAAACAGAAAAAAATTAAAAAGTGAATACTGGGGATGTGGCTTAGTGGTTAAACATCCTTGGGCTCAATCCCCAGTATAAAAAAAAGTGTCATATGAATGTATGACACTGTCATAACGAAATGCATTATTTTGTACAGTTAATATGCACTAATAACTATAATAATAAAACCTTAGGCATTCTAAACATAAAGACATTCCAAACATAAAGACAAATCTGTATTATTTTTCCAGCAATGTTTAAAATCATGTAAGTTTTGGGGAGTAGCTCAGTGGTGGAGTGCTTGCCTAGCATGGGTGAAGCCCTGAGTTTGATCCCCAGCAGAGTGAAAAAAAATAAAAAATAAATAAATAATCATGTGACTCTCAATATAGTACTTTATTAGAGCTCACTGAATGTAAAGATACATGTTTGGAATCTGTATTTGAAGTTTTTACTTAGTAATACAAACAAAAGTTCACAGAGTCCTTTGGGGAAACATTTGTTTTTCTTATCATAGTTAAAATAGTCAAAATAATCCATGTGAAACACTATGATGACAAACTAAAATGCATTCCTTTGTCAGAAAACATGGTTGGAAGGCATCTAGAACACACTGCTGAAGATTTGAACAAACAGTATTAGAATAAATGATATAGCTAGGAAGTTTTCTGTAAGTTGGGTAAAATGTTTCTAACATTTTTAACTTTGTATCTGGTAGATTCTATTTCAATAGTGAAATCCTTAAAGAACTACTTCTTGTGTACTACTAAGGGAAAATATAAAGGAGAAGATATATTATGATCAGAAAATGATGGGTTTGTGTTTTTAATAAAAAATGGAAATATAGATTTTGCATATAGATGAATTGCTGCTTGGACAGGAATATTTTTCAAATAGTGGAGACGGAATTCAAGATAAGTTTACTGAGAAAGTTGGTGTACTGTTTCAGCAAAGATATTGAAGGCTGCAGTGTAAAAAGGACTATAGGGTGCATCAATGTGGTTAATGACATAAAAACAAGACGTTTGCTAAACTGTTGTAGTGCATGCCTGTAATCCCAGTGACTTGTGAAGCTAAGACAGGAGGATCATGAGTTCAAAGCCAGCCTCAGCAATTTAGCAA